>NW_007141762.1:0-851 GCF_000164805.1 Carlito syrichta | reverse complement strand
GAAATGCGGAGTCAAAATCAGTGGGACTGATGGTAGGGAGACTTAGAGGGAGAAGACCAGGATAGCCCTGAGTTTTCTGTTCAGGAGGGTGTTACCACATACAAATATGGATAGGACCAGTCAAGAAGAAGATTTCATTTTTAGATATGTTAACTTGAAGCGCTAAGGGAGAAGCATTCCATTCATCCATTTATTCAAGAACTACCTATAAAATAGCGATGTGAGTTTCCAAGAGTGAATTTGAAGGGAGAGGCCTAGACTTCAGAGAGATGGACATCATTAGCATGTGGATAATCAGGAGTTAACCTACAAGGATGGTTAACCTACAAGTACCTAGCACAAAAGAGGCTCTCAGTTGGTGACTATTGAAAGAATAAATGAAGAGTTACTCTGTAAAGAGAGAAGAGTTGGGAACCAAAGATGAAACTCCAGAAAACACAAATGCTTCAGGGGTGGGTAAAGGAGGCAGAAGCAGAGTGGTCAGAAAGGAGGTGTCATGGAGCTAAAGTGAGACAGGCATAGGCACTAGGTATGTCACACATTGTCAAATGCCTTTTAACCTTCTGGGTCTTCTCCCACGTTAATATTTCTTCATGAATTAGTCCTCAGTTAAAAGTTGTCAGGCCGGGCTTGGTGGCTCATCCTGTAATCCCAGCACTTTGGGAGACTGAGGCAAGTGGATTGCCTGAGTCCGTGTGCTTGAGACCAGCCCGGGCAACTTGGCAAGACCTCGGCTCTACAATAAGTTTTTAAAAAAATTAGCCAGGCATGGTAGCACTCACCTGTAGTTCCAGCTACTTGGAAGGCTGAGGCAGAAGGATTGCCAGAGCCCAGCAAGTCGATGCTGGGGG
>NW_007141761.1:0-438 GCF_000164805.1 Carlito syrichta | reverse complement strand
CTGCTCTTCTTAACTATGGGAGCCAATACATTCCCTCTTCAACCTTTGTCAAATTTTGTTAGCTTTTCTACTACTTGCAGCCAAAAAGTCCATGTGAAAGACATCATTTCATCTCTGTTTTTTCTGCCTCATTCACTAACAGGAAATCAACTGTCCAAAGCCAACGTTACTCCCAGCTAGCCTATTCTGCCTTCTATGCTATGCTCGGTGTTTTCAAGTCAACCTTTTGTTAGCTTCTGTACCAGCCTTCCTCTCTATTACTCTGTGCTCTCTGTCTCAGGGCTTGGGTCATTACGTGAAGTTTTGAAAGCACTGTCCAGAAATATGTTCATCTTTATTAAGTGATGGCTGAAGAATAATATTTTATTGGCTGACCCCATCAAATGTTGGATAATAAAAGTCCCTCTGTTGAAAACTGTTTTTAACCTGCTGACCTTT
>NW_007141760.1:1969-2987 GCF_000164805.1 Carlito syrichta | reverse complement strand
GAAGAGGGTCAGCAAGGCTCTTAGAGGACCCGGCACCTCAGCTGAAACTTGCATAATGTGTAGAAATGGGAGTGTGGGGTGGTTCATATTCCAGACAGAGGGTAAAGCATTCACAAAGTCATGATGGCATGAATCTGTATGATGTGTGCAGGAAACCACAAACACTCAAGGCAGGTCACTCTAGAGGTGAGGCTTTAAGTGGGGGCAGAAGGCAGGACACAGAGAACTTTATTTAACATGTTATGGAGAGCCACTGAAGCAGGGAAATGTGACTGCCATCTGGACACACTTGGAGACAGTCGGGAAGCTGTGGCAGCATCATATGACAGGTGATGTAGGTCTGAATTAGGGCAGGAGGAGCAGAGATGAGGGGTAAAGGAACAGACTTAGAAATACGGAGTCAAAATCAGTGGGACTTGATGGTAGGGAGACTTAGAGGGAGGAGGCCAGGATAGCCCTGAGTTTTCTGTTCAGGCGAGTGTTACCACATACAAATATGGATAGGACCAGTCAAGAAGAAGATTTCATTTTTAGATATGTTAACTTGAACCGCTAAGGGAGAAGCATTCCATCTATCAATGTATTCAAGAACTACCTATAAAATAGCGATGTGAGTTTCCAAGAGTGAATTTGAAGGGAGAGGCCTAGACTTCAGAGAGATGGACATCATTAGCATGTGGATAATCAGGAGTTAACCTGTAAGGATGGTTGGCACAGTACCTAGCACAAAGGAGGCTGTCAGTAGGTGACTATTGAAAGAATAAATGAAAAGTTACTCTGTAAAGAGAGAAGAGTTGGGAACCAGAGATGAAACCCCAGAAAACACAAATGCTTCGGGGGTGGGTAAAGGAGGCAGAAGCAGAGTGGTCAGAAAGGTGGTATCATGGAGCTAAAGTGAGACAGGCATAGGAATGAGGTATGTCACACATTGTCAAATGCCTTTTAACCTTCTGGGTCTTCTCCCACATTAATATTTCTTCATGAATTAGTCCTCAGTTAAAAGTTGCCAGACCAGGTT
>NW_007141760.1:0-1019 GCF_000164805.1 Carlito syrichta | reverse complement strand
TCTTCTTAACTATGGGAGCCAATACATTCCCTCTCAACCTTTGTCAAATTTTGTTAGCTTTTCTACTACTTGCAGCCAAAAATTCCAGGTGAAAGACATCATTTCATCTCTGTTTTTTCTGCCTCATCCACTAACAGGAAATCAACTGTCCAAAGCCAACGTTACTCCCAGCTAGCCTATCCTGCCTTCTATGCTATGCTCGGTGTTTTCAAGTCAATCTTATGTTAGCTTCTGTACCAGCCTTCCTCTCTATCACTCTGTGCTCTCTGTCCCAGGGCTTGGGTCATTACCTGAATTTTTGAAAGCACTGTCCAGAAATATGTTCATCTTTATTAAGTGATGGCTGAAGAATAATATTTTATTGGCTGACCCCATCAAATGTTGGATAATAAAAGTCCCTCTGTTGACACATCTGTTTTTAACCTGCTGATCTTTAGAAGCAAAAATTAATTATTGGTGCAGCTCATCATCTTGGGAATAACTACAGTAATTTCACTATGTATATTTCCCCCTGTTCTTGGGAATAAACTTTCCTGTTATGAAATAATAGTTCTTTTGTACCAGGGATCTAATATTTACCACTTAAATGTAAGGCATTTTAAGATATTTAAGGCATTTTAATTTAATATTTTAAAGTGTTTTATCTAATATTTTCCATTAGTTAAAGATTATCACTTAATAATGTAAGGAATTTTAAGGCATTCTTTACAGAGGAGACTTATATGGGCTTTTCTGTCTGTATTTTAAAGGTAATTTTAAGATGACAAGGTTTCTCTAGAGTGACATGTCCAAAGAAAGAGTACTCAAATGTTCCCTATAGAAAATGGTGGAATAAGTTGAAAGCCTGTTCAGACTCATTTATCAGATGACGTGCTTTACTAAGTTTGGCTTTAACGGCTTAGGTTCCTTCTTGCCATTCTTACACTCACCCTGTGAGTGCACACACACACACACACACATCACATCACACAGCATCTGGTCACACAATCACGGCCTGGCCTCTGCTCCCGTGGGTCAGG
>NW_007141759.1:0-326 GCF_000164805.1 Carlito syrichta | reverse complement strand
TAGAAAATGGTGGAATAAGTTGAAAGCCTGTTCAGACTCATTTATCATATGACGTGCTTTACTAAGTTTGGCTTTAACGGCTTAGGTTCCTTCTTGCCATTCTTACACTCACCCTGTGAGTGCACACACACACACACACACATCACATCACACAGCATCTGGTCACACAATCACGGCCTGGCCTCTGCTCCCGTGGGTCAGGGGTCACACACTCCTGGGGACAGCTCAAAGGAGTTAGGACTGGCAAGTGGGGACCTCAGGGTAGACCTGAGCCTAACTATGGAAACCCTTACGTCCAGAAAGGTTCAGAGGCTCTGACCTGATGT
>NW_007141758.1:0-575 GCF_000164805.1 Carlito syrichta | reverse complement strand
CTGCATTTAGAAGGTGGGGTCATAATGATTCCTGCCTCCTGAGGTCATCGAGAGGATTCATTCAGGTGAGTAGCAAAATGCTGAGAAAGGGATCAAACCCTCAATACAAGGGACATCCAGAAGACAGTGTATTTCTGGCATCGGTCCCAGATACCCATCAGCTTCCTCCCTGGCTCACTGAGGGCTCCCTGCCTCATGGTGACTGTGTTGAACCCTCATGTTTGAGTAGGAGTGAGCCTAGTGGAGTCAGCCTTGGGTTGGTAGGTGCGAGGCCTGGTACTGCCATTGACCCTACCATGCCTTGCCAACATCTCACGCAGAGCAGGCATTACATAAATTATTGTGGAAGGGAGGAAGGAAGGGGAGGAGAGAGGAGGGAGAGAGAAAGGAAGGAAGGAAAGAGGAGGGGGGAGCAAGGAGTTCTTGGATGATTTCCAGATCAGACCAGGAATTCAATAAACATTTATCAGGGATGGGCATGGTGGCTCACCTGGCACTTTTGGAGGCTTAGGTGGGAGGATAGCTTGAGCCCAGGATTTCGAGACCAGTCTGGGCAACATGGTGAGCTCGCCTCT
>NW_007141757.1:0-660 GCF_000164805.1 Carlito syrichta | reverse complement strand
CGATGCCCTCCCCCATGGCGAAGTGTCACTGGGGGACGGGGGTCGTCGGGATTGAGTGGAACATGGATACCTCACACTCCCCCTCGGGAATGATTACTGCCGCCAGCATGACCTTTGATTTTAGGACACAGTCTCCAGGATTTTCTCATCCCCTTTCTGGTTTCTCTGGTTGTGGCACCTCCTCCCTACAGCTGTGCTGTGCAGCATTGACAGATATAACAGAAAGGGCCTCAATGTCTAGTTTTTAGGGTTTTTTGAGTTTTCTCACTCTGGAACCACAGGCGTAAGCCACTCCACCCAGCTGCTTTTTTTGATGTATTGTAAAGATGAGGTCTCGCCAAGTTGCCCAGGCTTGTATTGAAACCTGGGCTCAGGCAATCCTCTTGCCTCTGCCTCCCAAAGTACTGGGATTACAAATGTGAGCCTCTGCACCTGTTTTTCTTTTTTAAATTATTAATATTTGAGTTGAGATCTCACTCTGTAACCCAGGCTGGAGTGCAGTGGCATGATCACAGCTCACTACAGCCTTGACCTCCTGGGCTTAGGAGATCCTTCTACCACACCCTCCTGAGTAGCTGGGACAGCAGGCTCACACCATCACACCTGGCTAATTTTTTTATGTGTAGACATGAGGTCTTGCTATGTGCTCAGGCGTGGTGG
>NW_007141756.1:0-754 GCF_000164805.1 Carlito syrichta | reverse complement strand
GCGAAGTGGCCACTGGGGGGTCGGGGGTCGTCGGGGATTGAGTGGAACATGGATACCTCACACTCCCCCTCGGGACTGATTACTGCCGCCAGCATGACCTTTGATCTTTAGGACCCAGTCTCCAGGATTTTCTCATCCCCTTTCTGGTTTCTCTGGTTGTGGCACCTCCTCCCTACAGCTGTGCTGTGCAGCATTGACAGATATAACAGAAAGGGCCTCAATGTCTAGTTTTTAGGGTTTTTTGAGTTTTCTCACTCTGGAAACATAGGTGTAAGCCACTCCACCCAGCTGCTTTTTTTGATGTATTGTAAAGATGAGGTCTCGCCAAGTTGCACAGGCTTGTATTGAAACCTGGGCTCAGGCAATCCTCTTGCCTCTGCCTCCCAAAGTACTGGGATTAAAAATTGTGAGCCTCTGCACCTGTTTTTATTTTTTAAATTATTAATATTTGAGTTGAGATCTCACTCTGTAACCCAGGCTGGAGTGCAGTGGCAGGATCACAGCTCACTACAGCCTTGACCTCCTGGGCTTAGGAGATCCTTCTACCACAGCCTCCTGAGTAGCTGGGACAACAAGCTCACACCATCACACCTGGCTAATTTTTTTGTGTGTAGACATGAGGTCTTGCTATGTGCTCAGGCATGGTGGCTCACACCTGTAATCCTAGCACTTAGGGGGTCCAAGACCAGAGGATCTCAGGATTTTGAGACCAGCCCAGGTACATAGCGAGAAATCATCTCTACAGAAAATAAAA
>NW_007141755.1:0-876 GCF_000164805.1 Carlito syrichta | reverse complement strand
GGTATTGAAACCTGGGCTCAGGCAATCCTCTTGCCTCTGCCTCCCAAAGTACTGGGATTACAAATGTGAGCCTCTGCACCTGTTTTTCTTCTTTAAATTATTAATATTTGAGTGGAGATCTCACTCTGTAACCCAGGCTGGAGTGCAGTGGCATGATCACAGCTCACTACAGCCTTGACCTCCTGGGCTTAGGAGATCCTTCTACGACAGCCTCCTGAGTAGCTGGGACAACAGGCTCACACCATCACACCTGGCTAATTTTTTTGTGTGTAGACATGAGGTCTTGCTATGTGCTCAGGCATGGTGGCTCACACCTGTAATCCTAGCACTTAGGGGGTCCAAGACCAGAGGATCTCAGGATTTTGAGCCCAGGTAACATAGCGAGAAATCATCTCTACAGAAAATAAAATTAGCCAGACGTGGTGGCGCATGCCGGTGGTCCCAGTCACTTGAGAGACTGTGGCGGAAGGATCACCGGAGCCCTGAAGGTTAAAGCTGCAGTAGCCATGAGGGTGTCACCGCACTGCAGCCTGGGCGGCATAGTGAGACCCTGACTCCAAAACAAGCAAGAAACAAACAAGATAAAATGAAAAAGCTCCCAGGGTAGGGTGTGAATAAAGGGGCCTGTTGTTCTCATCCTGCTTTTCCTTTTCACAGTTAATGGAGTATCAGCAGAAACACAGCCCTGCTGTTCCTGCAGGAGCGAAGAAAAGGCAAAAAGTGAAAAATGACACCAGCCCTCAGACCACTTCTGGCAGTTGCCAGCTTCCCGAGGATGTGAGTCTTGGCTGATCAGGCTCCCGGGAATATGGGGCTCACAGGACAACGGAGGGTGTCGGGAATAATATAGAGGAGGAAGTGTTGGGTACTGTTGGG
>NW_007141754.1:0-737 GCF_000164805.1 Carlito syrichta | reverse complement strand
GCTGCAGAAAGGCCCAGATGAGAGCTGCTCAGGAAGGGAAGCCCGGGTATGAGAAGCCCGAGAAGTGTGCACAGAGGGTGACAGGAGGAGGGGCTCAACCTGGGCAGAAAAGATCTTTGCCACTTGATGAGGAGAAAGGAAGTCAGTCAGAGGGTAAGACTCCGAATGAGACAAACAACTCCATGTAAATGCTCATCTCTTTCAGTCCACTTCCTATGTCGATGGTGATGGGCCTGCATCGTCTGCCAGCATGAATGATCTGGAGGTAGGTGGTCCAGGACCGAGCTCAGGGACCCTGCAGGCCAGTCCCCTGTCCTCCTTTCACAGTGGGGCCTGGTGCCTCTCTGCCAGCTGAGACAGCCCACAACCTCAGCCCTAAGGTTTGCTTTCTCTGTCTCTCCACCAACCCTCACCCACCTCTCACATAGGTACCAAAAACTAGCAGTAGCCCAGGACACCACCTCTCTAGGAAGCAGTCAACTCAGTGAAACCATAGGGGAACTGTTAGGAGTCCAGGAGGTCTTCTAATTTCAGTCCTGGCGTCCAGTTTCCCATAGGGACTCTGAAGAAAGGGACTAGGTGCACCTGGTCCCAAGAAAGAAGGGGTGCTGGGGGGCCTAGACCTCAGTGGGGGAGACACAGAGCATGGAGCATGCAGCATGGCTCTTCTGTTGCTGCCCTGTGCACCTCCTCTCTGTTTTGTGCACGCTGTTGCTTGAGTCATCACCACACTTGCC
>NW_007141753.1:0-778 GCF_000164805.1 Carlito syrichta | reverse complement strand
CCATGACTCAAAGTTGGTGGCTGGAAAATGATCTTTCAGGCAAGTGGAAAACAGAAGAGGGCAAGTGTAATTAATCTGGGACAGACAAAACAGTCTTCGAACCATTGAAAGTTAAAATGGACATGGAAGGACACTACATAATTAAAAGGTCAATCCACCAGCAAGAACTATTCCTCCTAAACATATACGCACCCAACAAGGAGCACCGGGTTTCATAAAACAAGTACTGAGTAGGCTAAGAGAGGACATTGATCTCACACAATCATAGTGGGAGACCTATATCTCTCTCTAACAGCTTTAGATAGATCATCAAATCAGAAAACCAACAAGGAAATCCAGAACCTCGATTAGACACTCGGTCAAATGGATATGATGACAGACATCCATAAAACACTTCACCCAACATCTACAAAATATACATTCTACTCATAGGCACATGGAACACACTCTAAGATTGATCACATTGTTGGACATAAATTGAGTGAACACATTTCAAAAGATCAAAATTATACCATGCATTTTCTCAGATCACAGTGGCATAAAAATAAATATTGCCAGCAAGATATGTCCAGAACATGCAAAGACATGGATATTAAAATACCACCGAAAGACTTATGGGCCAACACAGATATCAAGACAAATACAAAGATTTCTGAAAGCAAATGAAAACAAAAACACATCTTATCAGAATCACTGGGATGACATGAAGCAGTGTGAAGAGGAAAATTCATTGCATTGCATGTACACATCAAGGTAACCGACATATCGCAGGTAAGTG
>NW_007141752.1:0-582 GCF_000164805.1 Carlito syrichta | reverse complement strand
CCTCCCAGACATGAGGACACGCAGATGATGTGGGAGGAACGTGGAAGGGGCCGCATTCAGCGACATCCTGCCCCTGCTCACCTGGGGACCCCAAAGGGGAGCAGTTGGGGATCAAGGGCTCCGGGGGGAGGACCGAAGGGATCAGGGAAAACCCCAGGCCTGGAGGTCACAGGCGGCGTCCTCACCAGTGCGGACCCAGCAGGCAGAGGCCCAGGAGCAGAGCGCTCTGCCACCCCGGCCGGGCTGGGGGCACGGCGGGGGCTCGGCGCTGCTGCACGGCTGAACCTGAACCACCGGCAGGCGACAGAGCCTGGGAAATTCGGAGAGGAGATGAGTGGTCCCGCCCCGCTTTGAGGCTCCGCCCCCAGCCCGCTGCTGGTCACACCCATACACGCAAGCCCCGCCCCGCCGCATCCCCGGTTGTATCCGGAGCTTCACCCCGCCCCAGCGGCTCTGCAGGACGCGCTCCACGGCAGCCTCGCCCACGGACAAGCCCGCCCCTTTCGAGTCTCCACCCCTCGCTCAGGGTGGGCGCCGCCCAGGAGGCAGGGGCGCAGCACTGCCTGGTCCCAGCACTTCTCC
>NW_007141751.1:0-713 GCF_000164805.1 Carlito syrichta | reverse complement strand
GGGACAGGGTCCACCCGCCGTCGGCCACACCTCCGTAACTCCTGTCCCCACGGTCCCAGTGCCTGCGAAGAATAGGGCCTCTGCTGGCAGCCAGGTCGGATGCCCTGGAATTCAGCCCCGCCTCCCTCCCAGCCAGGATCGCTCTGCAGAGGATGTGGGAGGAACGTGGTAGGGGCCGCGCTTGTCGGCATTCGGCCCCTACTCACCTGGGGACCCCGAGCGGGGCGCGGTTGGGGATCAAGGGCACCTGGGGGGAGGTCCAAAGGGATCAGGGAAAGCCCCAGGCCTGGAGGTCACAGGCGGCGTCCTCACCATGGCGGACTCCGCAGGCAGAGGCCCAGGAGCAGGGCTCTCTGTGCCACCCGGGCCGGGCTGGGGCACCGCGGTGGCTCTGAGCGGCCGCGGGGCTGAACCTGAACCACTGGCGGGCGACAGGGCGTGGGAAACACGGAGAGTAGACGAGGGGTCCCGCCCAGCTCTGAAGCCCCCCCTCCAGTCCGGTGCTGGCCACACCCACACAGACAAGCCCCGCCCCGCCACAGCCCCCGTTGCAGCCCTCGCTTCAGCCCCGCCCCTGGCGGCCCCGACCTCCCAGCCCCTCCAACCCGCCCAGCAGCCCGCGCTCCACGCCAGCCCCGCCCAGAGACAAGTCCGCCCCTTTCGAGTCTCCACCCCCCGCTCCCGGGGGGGGCCGCGGGGGGGCACGGGCGGGG
>NW_007141750.1:0-1139 GCF_000164805.1 Carlito syrichta | reverse complement strand
TTAGATATTTGAGATTTATAGAAGTGTGATACAATTTTAGTTAAGGATAAGTTCATAGGTATTAATATACAATCATAGGGCAGTATAGAAATGTAGTAGGTTATAAGAATTATAAAAATAAATAGTATAAAATTAAGGTAATAAAATTAAGTCATTTAAGTAAACGTATAGATTATAGTATAGTGTTAAGTTGATAATATTAATCGTCAAAAATATTAAAAGTTAGTAAAATTGGATTGAACTTAGAGTTAACTTGGAAAGTTTTTTAATCAGGGTTTAGAACATAGAGTATAGTATGAATGATTTATTGAACATTGTGGAAAACATTTTGAACAATCTGTATTGAAATTGTGCACCTGTGATTCATACATCATGGAATTGTAATTGTTCACTGGGAACTTGAAAGTCTTGTGATGGTACATGATTTGTAAAGCGTGTTACACATCAATGAACTTGTATGCCCCCAGCAAGTAATTGTCACACTGCTGGAGATTATAGAAAATGGTATATAAGTTGGAAAAAGTTTGAATAAAATTGGCTTCAGTCTTGGCCAGACTGTTCCCAGAAGAGCTGCCTCCGTGTGGTTTCTTCTCTCCGTTCTGATTCACCGGTGCGGTCCTAACCCCCCCTTGGTCAGTGCAGGTCACCGACAATATATGTTTAACTGTTGTTTTGGGGATCAAATGAGATAATGTATTTGAAAAAACACATACAATTATTATATTCAGGAAGTAACTTATATAAATAATCCAGCAGGAGTGACCATTTTGTTTTCAGATACTCAAGACAAATAAAAATAATTAATGTGTAGGTCACAGTCTCATTTCTTTCCTTACTTAACCGTAACTTTATTGACCTAAACAATCACCAGAGATGTAAGAAGTTGGAAAGGTTACAATAAACTTCTGAAACTGAGCACAATTTTTTTTGGTAGTTCATTGATAAAGACAACAATCTAACTCTTTCATGAATTGCAAATCTGGAAAGTATAATTTAAAAAATATGTAAACATCAGCTGTTCAGTTGAATGCATGTGCATTGTGTTTTTACCCTACAGAAAGATTCCACACAATTTCAAAATAATTAGTGTAAAGTATGACATTGCATTTGTCTATGGATTTGGCTCTTTGGTCTTACAT
>NW_007141749.1:0-812 GCF_000164805.1 Carlito syrichta | reverse complement strand
GTATCGGAGGACACTGACTGGATGCCCTTTCAACAGAACCTGGGAATCCACCCAGACTTACCAAAACACGGTTGAGGGAGTCCAGCAAAAGTGAGGTGTGCGAGTGTGTGAGTGTGAGTGCATGGGAGAGAGTTGCAAAGGCCATCATGTCTGTGGTCTTTGGCCGGGGCAGGACAGAGGAAAACTGGCAGCATAGCCTGCACGTGGTGGGCAGCATCCCGTGAATTTGGGAGAGGAGGCTGCATTGGAGGACGAAGGGGGAGAGTGAGGAGGGATATCTCGTGAGAGGTTTCCAGGGCATGATAGGATAAGGGGGCATGCGGTGAGCATGCATATCGCGAGCATGCGTGCGGCACCCCTTATCCTGCAATGTTAGAGAGTTGTGAAAGGGCCCGAGCCGAGCATCTACGGAGCTGTCACTTTGGTGGCCAGGGATCCACCACTGCTATCACCGCCTACTCTGACACGGCCGCCATGCCTCGTAATGGTGTGTCCCCACCCGCTGCACTGCACTCCTTTGTTCTGTCCCTCCTGCCCAATGCCGCCAGCCCATGCCCTCCCCCCCGCAAAGCAAGAATGTGTCACAGGGTCACTGGTTCATGGGGTCCACACTGGAACTCCCAGCACCCCAGGAACCCTTCACATCATCATCAGAACCATCAATGAGATGCAGACTTGCAAGACAAGATGAAGACTAACAGCACCTGGGCATAGGATTCCTTCTGATAGGTACGCCCTCCACCTGCTATCCATGCCAAGCCTGGGTCCCGCCACTCTCCCTTCACCAGCCTGCAGCGCCAGAGATGACCACT
>NW_007141748.1:2334-3668 GCF_000164805.1 Carlito syrichta | reverse complement strand
CCTCTCAAATGAATCACCTTAGTATAATTGCTTTCATTCTTAGACAGGTATTTTCATTATATATGTGTTCATTTCTTAGACATGAATATTTATTTTCAGCAGGCAGAGTGAAAAAATATCAACAACATGAGATTAGTGTCAATAGACAAGTGGTGTTCTTAAAACAGACTTAGTAATATATCTTGAATACATTGTCATGTGCTTAAGCTTCAGTTTCTCATCGATGCAGTTGAGGGAAAGATATATTGTTGGGAGCCAACATCTGTAACCACACAGCTGAGGCCTATGAAGGCCTATTCAGAAGGTCGCCTCTGAGACAAGGATATAACATCAAGTGTGTGTATATGAATAGTAATCAGTGTATTATAAGACAACAGAATTTTCAATATTAGGAAGTGACAGTCTAAAATAAAATCTTATTATATCCTATGAAAAATGCACAGCAGAATTATTTTATATCTCTTTTTCTTTTTAAACTGTTTTTCTTCTTAAGATTTTTAGCTGTTATTTCCTGGTAAACTGATTGATTAGCTTTTGTTCCAGTATGTAGTTTCACTTGGGGTTAAGATTAGACGTTATAACTGTGATAATAGTTTTATTATGTTGCCTTTGGTCAAGCAGAACGTTCTTGGTTTTTGTACGTGCAGTAACTTTCAGCTTGCTTCAGTCCCCGGCTGTCATGGCAACTGTGCAGTTCATTGTTTTAAGTGGCATGGCAGGTTTTGAGACATAGGTAGTTTCCACGTAATAGGCAATCAGATATAGGTTTTAGGTTAAAATGTCATTGAATTAAGTTTTATTGAACATAGAGTAAGTTCATAATTTTTATACTTATTAGTACTAATGATAAGGTTTGTAATAGATTATAGTAGGATAATAGTTGTATTAGAATTTAGACATGGTATTATCAGATAAGTAATTAATAAAGTATAAAAGACAATAGTTTAGATATTTGAGATTTATAGAAGTTGTGATACAATTTTAGGTTAAGGATAAGTTCATAGGTAATTAATATACAATCATAGGGCAGTATAGAAATGTAGTAGGTTATAAGAATTATAAAAATAAATAGTATAAAATTAAGGTAATAAAATTAAGTCATTTAAGTAAACGTATAGATTATAGTATAGTGTTAAGTTGATAATATTAATCGTCAAAAATATTAAAAGTTAGTAAAATTGGATTGAACTTAGAGTTAACTTGGAAAGTTTTTTAATCTGGGTTTAGAACATAGAGTATAATATGAATGATTTATTGAACATTGTGGAAAACATTTTGAACAATCTGTATTGAAATTGTGCACCTGTGATTCATACATCATGGGAATTGTAATT
>NW_007141748.1:0-1153 GCF_000164805.1 Carlito syrichta | reverse complement strand
CATAGCCTGCACGTGGTGGGCAGCATCCCGTGAATTTGGGAGAGGAGGCCGCATTGGAGGACGAAGGGGGAGAGTGAGGAGGGATATCTCGTGAGAGGTTTCCAGGGCATGATAGGATAAGGGGGCATGCGGTGAGCATGCATATAGCGAGCATGCGTGCGGCACCCCTTATCCTGCAATGTTAGAGAGTTGTGAAAGGGCCCGAGCCGAGCATCTACGGAGCTGTCACTTTGGTGGCCAGGGATCCACCACTGCTATCACCGCCTACTCTGACACGGCCGCCATGCCTCGTAATGGTGTGCCCCCACCCGCTGCACTGCACTCCTTTGTTCTGTCCCTCCTGCCCAATGCCGCCAGCCCATGCCCTCCACCCCGCAAAGCAAGTATGTGTCACAGGGTCACTGGTTCATTGGGTCCACACTGGAACTCCCAGCACCCCAGGAACCCTTCACATCATCATCAACCATCAATGAGATGCAGACTTGCAAGACAAGATGAAGACTAACAGCACCTGGGCAGAGGATTCCTTCTGATAGGTACGCCCTCCACCTGCTATCCATGCCAAGCCTGGGTCCCGCCACTCTCCCTTCACCAGCCTGCAGCGCCAGAGATGACCACTTCCTGCCTGAGCTACCACCCACTTTACTGGCTCCTTGCTCTTTGTTATTCTGAGGAAGTGGGCTCCACCCAGGCGTGTGTGTACACGCGCATGCAGAAAGGATGCAGTGACTCTGTCTTGGAGCATGCGCAGGGGAACCCCAGGAATACCCCCAGGACTTGAGCTCACGGGACTTGGCTGTGCTTCTCCGCAGGTGAAGCTCTCAGCACTTCTTCCCTCCCTTCTCTGTCACTTCGGAGAAACTTGTGTAGCACTTACTGCTCCCTTCTGGCCTCTCCACCCCCATGATTTCAGTAACTCTGTTCACAGTCTGTATATTCAGCATTTGTGAGTTCAAATGTTGTACATGTGCATACATGGCTTGTACAACACGGATTTGGCGAGGAGAAGAATGCATGTGGTTCTTGGTGGCTGCGTGCCTGTGTTTTGTGTCATGTGCATCATGGGTGCACACGTATGTGCATGTTTTGGTGTGGATGCCATGCTGGTGTTTGTAGGCATTGTGCTCTGTTCAATGTTGGTTTGTATATTCCT
>NW_007141747.1:0-1179 GCF_000164805.1 Carlito syrichta | reverse complement strand
CATGCCAAGCCTGGGTCCCGCCACTCTCCCTTCACCAGCCTACAGCGCCAGAGAGGACCACTTCCTGCCTGAGCTACCACCCACTTTACTGGCTCCTTGCTCTTTGTTATTCTGAGGAAGTGGGCTCCACCCAGGCGTGTGTGTACACGCGCATGCAGAAAGGATGCAGGGACTCTGTCTTGGAGCATGCGCAGGGGAACCCCAGGAATACCCCCAGGACTTGAGCTCACGGGACTTGGCTGTGCTTCTCCGCAGGTGAAGCTCTCAGCACTTCTTCCCTCCCTTCTCTGTCACTTCGGAGAAACTTGTGTAGCACTTACTGCTCCCTTCTGGCCTCTCCACCCCCATGATTTCAGTAACTCTGTTCACAGTCTGTATATTCAGCATTTGTGAGTTCAAATGTTGTACGTGTGCATACATGGCCTGTACAACACGGATTTGGCGAGGAGGAGAATGCATGTGGTTCTTGGTGCCTGCGTGCCTGTGTTTTGTGTCATGTGCATCATGGGTGCACACGCATGTGCATGTTTTTGGTGTGGATGCCATGCTGGTGTTTGTAGGCATTGTGCTCTGTTCAATGTTGGTTTGTATATTCCTTCCCACGTGTGTGCAATTCTAGGAGCCTGTGTGTCTCTGTGTATGTGTTCGAGGAAGTTGGGCCGGTGTCATTTGTTTTGTCATTGGATAATTAGAAGACAGTACAACTAGGTGACTTCCTGGACATTGCTACTTGGCTTGTTTTCTTTTGCTTGAACATTTTAGAGTTTTTTGTTTGTTTGTTTGTTTGTTTGAGTTGGAGTCTCACTGTGTCGCTCAGACTGGAGTGCAGTGGCCACTCCCGGCCACCGCAGCCTCGACCTGCTGGGCTCCGGCGATCCTTCCGCCTCAGGCTTCCAAGTAGCTGGAACTACAGGCGCACGCTACCTCACCCGGCTAATTTTTTGATTTATTGTAGAGATGAGGTCTCACCTGCCCAGCAATCCACTCACCTCATCCTCGCAAAGGCGCGGGATTACAGGCTGAGCCACCGAGCCTGGCTGGAGTTTTTGTTTTAATCATCGAAAGAATGTCTCTATAGAAATGCTGATTGGCAGAGGGTCTTCAGCATCTTTGGTTTGGTGCATGCATATGTGTGGGTTTTTCTTTTATTTTCATTTTCTTCTTTTAAAGGACAGCTGG
>NW_007141746.1:0-747 GCF_000164805.1 Carlito syrichta | reverse complement strand
CTATTGCCACATGAAGCCACTGTCATAGCTGATAGCCAAAACAGTTGTCGTTTTGGGCCAGGATGTTTTGAATAATAATATGCTTTCAGTAGTGCATCTGCCACATAAACTCTGACCACCCAATATTTTCCAGATAGCTCTTTTACAGTGAAGCAAATCTTGTCAAAATAGCTGTTACTTCTCAATCAAGCTGCCAATTTTAGGAAGATGGAGTCAAAGAAAACAAGATCCTCTCCTCTACTTCTGTTATTAAGTAGAATAACAATGAGAATAATGAACAAGAGGAATGAGAAAAATCTAAAAACGCAAATCCCAAATTTACATTTCTAGCTAAAACTGAACTCCAAATTTGTATATATGCCATCTTAACGAACCCTGTTCTTGGGTAGGGTTATTTATTAATTTACTAGATTAAGATTATTTCATCTAGCCGGGCTCAGTGGCTCAGTCTGTAATCCCGCGCCTTCGGGAGGCTGAGGTGAGTGGATTGCCTAAGCCCCCGGGTTCGAGACCCGCCTGGGCAGCGAGACCTCATCTCTACAATAAATAAAAAAATCAGCCGGGCGTGGTAGTGTGCGCCTGTAGTTCCGGCTACTTGGAAGGCTGAGGCGGAAGGATCGCCGGAGCCCAGCAGGTCGAGGCTGCGGTGGCCGGAAGTGGCCACTGCACTCCAGTCTGGGCGACAGAGTGAGACTCCAACTCAAAAAAAAAAAAAAAAAGATTATTTCATCTATTAAATAGGGGACG
>NW_007141745.1:0-938 GCF_000164805.1 Carlito syrichta | reverse complement strand
TTATGAGAAGACTCATGTGCAATTTCTTCGTTCAGTCAATTAGTTATGGTATCCAGCTAAAATCTATTCATTTCTAGAAAGTATCTGCGAATATCGGGATATCCACTTCTCTGATTAGTCTTTTTCACATTCTTTAGTGCAGCACTTCCAAGATGATTTAGATAATGTCAACTTGTGCCCCACTCACAACACCCATAAATATTTGAGATACTCATGTTCCACAGAGCATACTTGGGGAAACATTATCAGAACCCTGCAAAAAATTGTGCATATCATTATAAGTCCAAATAAAGGGGCTTCTCTCATTGGACCTATATCTTACCTGCCTTCCGATTCCATTAGTAGGTTGAACCTTACAAAATGATCCTTATCTGATGGTTCTGAACCACATCCCAGCTTGTGCCCTCTGCACAGGATGTGTCTTATGTGCCCTCTGGTCCACTCCTCCTTCACCTGCTCTGTGCCTATGAGATTGATGTCTGTGGTCTGCCTAGTGGATTCCTTGTGTTCTAGCTTCAGGTTAGATTTGCCCAGTGAGAGCCATGAGGAGAGGGCAGATAGCTCTTTCTCAGCTCTCTCCTTGCTTTTGTTTCCCTGGCTTATACACAAAGGCCGCTCCCAGCATTCCTCTGTTTTCACATCACTTACTCTAGTGCCAGTTTTCAAGATGTTTCACATCTTGAGCTGGATAATTCTTTATTGTGTGAGTCGGTTAACAGCATTCCTGGCCTTTTCCCACTAGACCCAATGGCATGCTGCTATTACTTGTATATCTGTCTTCTTCAAATCTCATGTTGAAATGTGGTCCCCAGTGCTGGAAATGAGGCATTGTGGGAGGTGACTGGGTCTTGGGGGCAGATCCCTCATGAATGACTTGGTGCTTTCTGTTCTCACAGTAAGGAATGAGTTCTCACTCTCCTACTTCCATGCAAGCTGGG
>NW_007141744.1:0-766 GCF_000164805.1 Carlito syrichta | reverse complement strand
TATCTTTTGAAATAAAACATAATATTATACCATGTTAAGGACATAAGTATGATGGCAAGTACAAATCATAGGTTTCCACTCCATCATAAATATATGACTTAAGAAAATACTTACCCCATTGCCTGTGTGAAAGCTCAAAAAACAGCTAATACTTTGCAGAATTCACATGATAAAATGAGTTACATGGAAGAGAAAGTTTAGTAATTTTGCCATTATAATTTCTCTTCCTTTACAACGCAGCATGATGCAATCAGATAGGATGTTCTAACTCTTGAATTCCTCCTGAGGGAATAAACAGAAGAGTGGAGTATGAGTCCACATTTCTGTCCTTTGAGGGTTTATGAAAAGACTGGTTTCTATCCCAACATACAGAGAAGACACATCCTAAGAACAGGTATGAGTCTCCTAGGATCTCTAACTTAGTGATTGGTGTTATATTAATCTAGACAAAGCAACATCATATACATTATGATGTGTATATCTTTGAATTTCAAATACTCCAATTCAAACAAAGTATGTCAAAGCATGGAAAGAATCAGGATAAATGACTCAATTAAGGGTACAACAATAATTTGTGGAGCTGCAAATTACAAAAATGTTTGAGAAATTTTCATATAAAATGTAGAAAGCCTTACTTGAGCCACGACACAACTGCCTGGGTGACAGAGAACATGCTGATAAAATGTAACCATAAAAAGGATTTGTAAAACATCCTTGATATTTATATTGTTCTCAGTATACTTTTTTTATGACTACAGATATAAAA
>NW_007141743.1:0-5073 GCF_000164805.1 Carlito syrichta | reverse complement strand
CCAAGTATGTCAAAGCATAGAAAAAATCAGGATAAATGACTCAATTAAGGGTACAACAATAATTTGTGGAGCTGCAAATTACAAAAATGTTTGAGAAATTTTCATATGAAATGTAGAAAGCCTTACTTGAGCCATGACACAACTGCCTGGGTGACAGAGAACATGCTGATAAAATGTAACCATAAAAAGGATTTGTAAAACATCCTTGATATTTATATTGGTCTCAGTAATAACTTTTTTTATGACTACAGGTATAAAAATAAATACAAACAAGATGAAGATATCAAACTGAAAAGCTTCTGCAGAGTAAAAGGAAATGGAAGAAGCCTTACAGGACAAGAAAAATTTCTACAAACCATATACTTGATGAGATGCTAAAGAAAGAAAATGATAACCACTTGAATAAAAATCAGCCCAAAAATGAATAGCTATTTTCCAATGAGGACACACAAATTGGCAACAGGTATATGAATGGTCACTGAACATCAGTAGTAGAGGCAATTTCAAATAAACACAATGATGATATATTGTGTCACAGCTGCTAGAATGGCTAATATCAACCAGAAGAGAGAGAAAACTTTTGATAAGGATATGAAGAAAAAGAAATCCTGTTTACTTTTGATGAGGTTAAAATTCGTAGAGTCATATAAAAGTCATTATCAACATTCTTTTAAAAATAAAAACAAACTGCCACATAACATAGAGATCCCTTCCTGGGTATACAACTAAAGGAAATAAAATCAGTACCAAAAAGAAGTTTCCAATCCCTATGGGCATTACAGCATTTGTCAAGATGGCCAAGCTTGAAAACAACCTAAATATTTGTGGAATCTATGTTGATTAAGAAAATAATGTACACACACACACACGCACAAACACACACACGTATATATGCACAATAGAATATGTTTCAGCCAAAATATTTTTTAAAGAATTCTGCAATTTAACCTTATGGATGACATTGTAAGATATTATGCTAACTGAAGTGAGCCAGGCACATACACACACAAATACTGCGTGAGAACGGTTACAGTGACTCAAGTCTGTGAACCCATCACATTGGGAAATTGAGGTGAGAGGATTGCATGAGCTCACAGGTTCAAGACCAGTCCGAGTACCAAGGTGAGACAAATACAAAAATAAGCTTAGCTTGGCAGCGCACACTTGCAGTTCCAGTTGGTTGAAAGGCTGATATGGAAGGATCACCTGAGCCCAGCAATGAGGCGGTGGTGGTCTTTAGCATGCCACTGCATTCCCGCCTGGAGTGAGTCTCCAACTCGAGGAAAAAAAATCCTGCATGATCTCACTCCTGTGGAATCAAAAATCTTTTCACTCATAGAGGAAGAAAGTTCAACGTGGTCACCAGGGCCTACAGGTGGAAACATGGAAATGTTTTCCAATGGTTACAGAATCTGAGTTATAACTGAGTCTTAGGGAACTATTGTGTACCATAGTGACTTATCGTTAGTAATGACATCTCATTTGGTTAGAAAATTTGCTAAAATAGAAGATATCATATGTTCGTACAAAACATAAAAATGGCAACTATGTAAGACGGTTGATATGTTCATTAATATAATTGTAATCATTTCACACTGTATAGGCATATTACATTATTACATTATTTACAAACTATGGTTATACATTTTTATTTATGTATAAAAAAATCAGATGCTAATCATACATAAACCATGCATACATATGTGTTTGAATATATGAATATATGAAGCAAGTCCTAAGCTTCATACTAAAGAAAATTAGAAAATAAGTGTTATTCAGACACAAGGAAACAGGTAGGAATTTAATATATGTTACCAACCTTCTACATGATATAATACACTTAAATATTTGAATATAAAGAAAAACTACCAGTCTCAGATCATAGTATAAAAGTAAAATATAAGTAAAATATCAGGATTTCTTCTATTAAGAGAGATAATTTGTATTTAGGTAAGACTATTGAGTATGAATTTGAATAAAATCATTGGAAATCTCCCTAGTAGAGAAAATCATAAATTAGAAAACATGTAACGTGTGTCCGGAGTGTTCTTAAAATTTCTCAGATAACAAAATCACTGCTCACATACTTCCAACCATGATTCCAAAAGAAAACATAAGAAATAGTTTGAAATGGATTGCCAAATAAATAAGCAAATACTTGAACGTCTCCAAAGCATCAGAAAACAGTCAGATCATGCAGTTCCTAACAAACCATTAAGTGGATTTTGATTTCCTCTGTAAGCTTTAAAGATCATTGATGAAGAACAGTTTTTGGAGAATTTCAGAACATGTAATAACAGATGTCCCTTTGTGACAGGAAGAGAAAAAATTCCAGCATCTAAGAAACCATTTCCATTGGAGCAGACCACCTTCCCAAACCACATTTCAAGCTCTGATTCTTCAACCTGTGTCATCTGCTTCATTCACTCCCTCTTACCTGGAAGTTTGGCTAATGTGCCATGTCTCTTCACATTCCAGGGATCTTGCCTTTGCTCCAGACATGTAATAAGGTCTGGCTTAGAGACAGCAAGTCCTGTTTAATTAGAAAAAAGTAACATGACTCTTGCTGGAGTTCTTAGATTACAAACCTAGTATTGATCAGTAGAGAACACATTATACAAGATTCCAGATAATAACCCCAAAATACGGTTTCCAAATAAAACCTTTAGAACATTTAGATAAAAATTTCAATTTATGGTTTTCTCTTTATTCTAGGTTGAAGTCTCACTGTGTCACACAGGCTGGATTGCAGGTAGAAAGCTCGTAGTTAACCCAGTGCTCACTGTTGGGTTCAGGTAATTCTCACTCAGCCTATCAAGTAACCAGAACTACAGGTGTGCATTACCACTCCCAGGAAATTTTTTGTAGAGATGGGGTCTTGCCAAGTTGCCCAGGCTACTTTTGAACCTATGGGCTCAGCCTCCTAATGTGCTGGCATTACATGGCTGAGCCACCATGACTGACCTTAAATTTGTGTGTTCTTAGTTCAGTACGGCTGAGTCGATAACTTATGGTAGCAATGGAAATGAGATGTGGGCAATGATATCTATGCCACTAAATTTCTGAACTTACCAATAATAGTACTAGAAGGACACTGGTCAATTTAAAATAGAGAAGGCTTCATGTCAAAATGAAACATCATTATTTTTTTAATTTCTATGTTAATATATTACCAACTTTTTGTTGATAGTAGGAATCTGAAACTCATTCATGCAATGAAGCAATTCCCAGAAAACATTCTATCAAGGAGGGACATAAAATCATTAGTATGAAATAGGGATTGTGTTTTGAAAGTTTCCTCACCTAGAAAAACCAGGTTTCTATGGTTCTCTAACATCACAGTCCTGTACAATATTCGCTGAGGGGAGTTTAGGCATGCCCACTCCTCTGGAGAGAATTCTATGGCCACATCCTTGAATGACAACAACCCCTGAAAACAATAAAAACACATATTTACCAAGTCACCATGGACTCTAGGTAAAGCAAGAGTGGAAACTGGGTCCAGTTGACAAGACAACTATTACTATGCAATAAAAAAATTGATAATACAGAAATATCCTCTAATGCATTAAGTGTGGGAATAAAGGATGAAATAAGGTCCACTCAGCCAGTGTAGACTCTCTATTTTTGTGAGTGAAACAACATAAAATGTACACCAACACAGGCACATACATTTAAAATTACTGTTTATATCACACAGAATACATTACATATACTGCTCCTAGTATGTCAGAAGATTCTCCTCAAGTTTTAATTTGTACAAGAATGAATTGATTATCTTGTTAAAGTGCAACTACTTATTCAGAATACATGGATTTACTCTGAGGTTCTGCTCTTTTTTGTTCAGTGTGTGTGTCATTCTTTCTTTTTTGAGTTGGAGTCTCACTCTGTCACCCAGACTGGAGTGCAGTGGCCACTTCCGGCTACCACAGCCTCGACCTGCTGGGCTCTGGCGATCCTTGCGCCTCAGTCTTCCAAGTAGCTGGAACTACGGGCGTGCACCACTACACCCGGCTTGGTGTGTCTAATTCTGAACCAGGCTAGAGTGCCCTGGCATAATCACACCTTATTGCAGTCTCAATCTCCTTGGCTAAAAGAAATCCATCCTCCATAGCATCCCAAGTATTTGGGACAAATTGGTATCAAGGCATACAGGTGGAACACAACATCCATGCTGAGATCATTTAGCCAAAAGTTATAGTAATTTATTATTACTTTTTGAGTTGGAGTCTCACTCTTCTTGTCCAGGCTGGAGTGCAGTGGCATGCTCATGGCCACCACAGCCTCAATCTGCTGGACTTAAGCAATCCTTCTGCCTCAGCCTTCCAAGTATCTAGAACTACACAGACATACAATCATGCCTTGGTAGTTTTTGTAATTTACTGTAGAGACAAGGTCTTACCAAATGCCCAAACTGTTATCAAAACACAGGCTCAGTCAAGTGTGTTGCCTCAGCCTCCCAAAGTGCTGGGAATACAGGCTGAGTCACCACACCCATCCAATATACTAATTTGTAATCTCAACTTAATAACATGGAAGCTTATGTTACATAGAAATCAGCCTACAGGTAACTTCAATGGCATGTAATATCTGAAAGTGTATTTATATTTTTATTTTTTGGTATTCTAGAGAGCAAGTCTTTACTAATTATTCTTATTTCAGATTTTCCAGAGTTATTTTGGGTAGTAACTGCCATCCTGTTTAAATGTACATTTTATTAACCGTGTTCTGCATGGAGTTGATGGAGCATCTACACAGAAACTTAACAGTACATGTTCTGGGTATTAGCAGAGGCTCATGCCTATAATACCAGCATGTTGGGAGGCCATGGATAAAGAACTTCCTGAACCCTTGGGGTGAGACCAGCCTGGACAACTTGGCAAGACATCATCTCTACAATAAATTAAAAAATTAACTGGGCTCTGGTGGCCATGAGTGTGCCAGTGCATGTCATGCTGGACAACAGAGGAAGACTACCTACACATGTTTCTATCCTTTTTTAGGATCTGAGGATCTACCCAATTTCCAATGGGATTCTTGGTTACCATACCTTCCCATGCCCCCAGTAACAGG
>NW_007141742.1:0-1155 GCF_000164805.1 Carlito syrichta | reverse complement strand
GAGGACACACAAATTGGCAACAGGTATATGAATGGTCACTGAACATCACTAGTAGAGGCAATTTCAAATAAACACAATGATGACATATTGTGTCACAGCTGTTAGAATGGTTAATATCAACCAGAAGAGAGAGAAAACTTTTGATAAGGATATGAAGAAAAAGAAATCCTGTTTACTTTTGATGAGCTTAAAATTGGTAGAGTCATATAAAAGTCATTATCAACATTCTTTTAAAAATAAAAACAAACTGCCACATAACACAGAGATCCCTTCCTGGGTATACAACTAAAGGAAATAAAATCAGTACCAAAAAGAAGTTTCCAATCCCTATGGGCATTGCAGCATTTGTCAAGATGGCCAAGCTTGAAAACAACCTAAATATTTGTGGAATCTATGTTGATTAAGAAAATAATGTACACACACACACACACACACACACACACACGTATATATGCACAATAGAATATGTTTCAGCCAAAATATTTTTTAAAGAATTCTGCAATTTAACCTTATGGATGACATTGTAAGACATTATGCTAACTGAAGTGAGCCAGGCACATACACACACAAATACTGCGTGAGAACGGTTACAGTGACTCAAGTCTGTAAACCCATCACATTGGGAAATTGAGGTGAGAGGATTGCATGAGCTCACAGGTTCAAGACCAGTCCGAGTACCAAGGTGAGACAAATACAAAAATAAGCTTAGCTTGGCAGCGCACACTTGCAGTTCCAGTTACTTGAAAGGCTGATATGGAAGGATCACCCGAGCCCAGCAATGAGGCTGTGGTGGTCTTTAGCATGCCACTGCATTCCAGCCTGGAGTAAAACTCCAACTCGAGGAAAAAAAAAATCCTGCATGATCTCACTCCTGTGGAATCAAAAATCTTTGCACTCATATAGCAAGAAAATACAACGTGGTCACCAGGGCCTGCAGGTGGAAAAATGGAAATGTTTTCCAATGGTTACAAAATTTGAGTTATAACTGAGTCTTAGGGAACTATTGTGTACCATAGTGACTTATCATTAGTAATGACGTCTCATATGGTTAGAAAATTTGCTAAAATAGAAGACATTATGTATTCTCCTTACAAAACATAAAAATGGAAACTATGTAAGATGGTTGATATGTTCGTTAATATAATTGTAATCATT
>NW_007141741.1:0-680 GCF_000164805.1 Carlito syrichta | reverse complement strand
AAGGATCACCTGAGCCCAGCAATGAGGGCTGTGGTGGTCTTTAGCATGCCACTGCATTCCAGCCTGGAGTAAAACTCCAACTCGAGGAAAAAAAAAATCCTGCATGATCTCACTCCTGTGGAATCAAAAATCTTTGCACTCATATAGCAAGAAAATACAACGTGGTCACCAGGGCCTGCAGGTGGAAAAATGGAAATGTTTTCCAATGGTTACAAAATTTGAGTTATAACTGAGTCTTAGGGAACTATTGTGTACCATAGTGACTTATCATTAGTAATGACGTCTCATATGGTTAGAAAATTTGCTAAAATAGAAGACATTATGTATTCTCCTTACAAAACATAAAAATGGAAACTATGTAAGATGGTTGATATGTTCGTTAATATAATTGTAATCATTTCACACTATTATAGGCATATTAAATTATTACATTATTTACAAACTATGGTTATACATTTTTATTTATGTATAAAAAATCAGATGCTAATCATACATAAACATGCACACATGTGTTTGAATATATGCATATATGAAGCAAGTCCTAAGCGTCATACTAAATAAAATTAGAAAATAAGAGTTATTAAGACACAAGGAAACAGGTAGGAATTTAATATATATTTACCAACCTTCTACATGATATAATACACTTAAATATTTGAATGTAAAGAAAAAGTACCTAT
>NW_007141740.1:0-921 GCF_000164805.1 Carlito syrichta | reverse complement strand
TTGCCCTCCAATCAATTTTATCAATTTTGGTCACCCTAGAGTGGTGATGCAAATTTTAGCCTCCTTTAAAATCTTTTACATTTAAGACTCCATTGGCATCATTGATTCATCTCTGGGGAGATAGCCTCTTCATTTTGGTCTCTAATATGTATAATTCTGAATCTCTAGGTTAAAAACAGTGTGGAACAGAAGTAAGCCCCCACAATTGAAGGAACTTGGTTTTCTTCTGTCTTTCTTGCCTCCTGCGTCTGCTCTCTTCTCCTCTTGAGGCCAGTACTCAAAACAGGGCTAACCTTTAGACCTGAAATCTAGCCGTGATGGAAATCAAGTGAACTGTTCAGAAGAGACAAAGCCTATTTCTAATTGATTATGGCCAAATTTACAATTCAACTCTTTCAAATGAATGCAAGGTACATGGTAGATACTCTGATGTCCCCAATGCAACATTGATAAATGTTGGATGTAAAATTTTAGTGTTCTAGAGTAGAGGCCAAAGTAAGCATCTCTCCTCTTTCTTTTTTTAAAGCAGAATAGTATTCCATTGTGTGTATATGTGTGTGTGTGTGTGTGTGTGTGTGTGTGTGTGTGTGTATGTGTGTGTGTATCACATTTTCTTTATGTTTTCATGTTTATAGACACATTGGTTCCATATCTTGGCTATTTTCAATAGTGCTATAATAAACATGAGAGTGCAGAGATCTCTTTTACACACTGATTTTATTTCCTCTGACCATATAGACAGGAGTGGAATTGCTGTATCATATTGTAGTTCTATTTTTAATTTTTTGAGGATCTCCTCTTTCCAAACTTTACTGTCATCAAAACCATGTATCTCTTATAATCACACTGACAATTTAATAAATGTAGAAAGCCTTGTAATTATCTTAAATGAGAGTAGGCAACTATCCAAGACATGTAGTA
>NW_007141739.1:0-770 GCF_000164805.1 Carlito syrichta | reverse complement strand
AGCAAACTAACTGTTCAATTCACCAGTTAAGTCAGCTGGCTAGCCTGCTGGCTAGGTAGTTAGCTAGCTAGTTAAATCAACTGGCTAGCCAGCTTGCAAGCTTAAGTCAGCTAGATAAGTCATATGGATAGACAGCTGGCTAGACAGATAGCCAGATAGTTAAGTCAGCTGGCTAGCCTGCTGACTAGCTGGTTAAGTCAGCTGGTTAAGTCAACTGGCATCCAGCTGCCTAACTAGTTAAGTCGACTTATTAAGTTAGTTGTCTATCCAGCTGGTTAGTTAGTTAAAAAGCTAATTATGTCAGCTGGGTATCCATCTTGCTAGCTAGTTATTTCAACTAGTTAAGTCAGCTGGCTATCTAGGAAGCAAGCTACATAAGACAAATAGTTCTTTCAGCTAGATAGCTAGTTATGTCTGCTAGTTAAGTCAGGTGGCTAGCTAGATAGCTAGCTAGGTAGCCAACTAGTCAAGCTAGCTACTTAAGCCAGCTAACAAGGTTGGTAGCTAACTGGTTAAGTCAGAAGTTGTCAGCTTGCTATCTAGTTAGGTCAGTGAGTTAAGTCAACTGGTGAGCCAGCAGCCCAGCTGGGTAGCTAGCTAGTTAAGTCAGCTGGCTAACCACTTAACTAGTTAATTAAATAACCTAGTTATGTCAGCTCAATAACCAGCTGGTTAGCTAGGTAGCTAAGTAGTTAAGTCAGCTGGCAAGTCAACAGGCTATGCAGGAAGTTAGATAGTTAAGTCTGATGGTTATCCAGCTGGATAGCTAG
>NW_007141738.1:0-383 GCF_000164805.1 Carlito syrichta | reverse complement strand
CTATCAACTGATTTAAGTAGCTTACTACCTTGCTAACCAACTGGCTAGCCAGCTGATTTAACTATCTGACTTAGCTATCTAGCTATCTAGCTATCCAGCTGATTTAATAGTTAACTACCTAATTAGCTACCTGGAATGCTGGCTGACTTAAATAGTAAGCTATCCAAATAACTACCTATTTAACAAGCTGACTTATATAGTTAGCTGCCTAGCTAGCTGGCTGACTTAACCAGTTAGCTAACTAGTTAGTTTACTCATTATCTAACATGCTAGCTAGCTGAATTAATCATCTGACTTAACTCGTTAGCTAACGAGCTAGCTAAGTGACAACCAGCTGACTTAACTCTTTAGCTAACTAGATAGCTAGTTGACTCATCCAGCTG
>NW_007141737.1:0-383 GCF_000164805.1 Carlito syrichta | reverse complement strand
CTATCTAGCTATCTAGCTATCCAGCTGATTTAATAGTTAACTACCTAATTAGCTACCTGGAATGCTGGCTGACTTAAATAGTAAGCTATCCAAATAACTACCTATTTAACAAGCTGACTTATATAGTTAGCTGCCTAGCTAGCTGGCTGACTTAACCAGTTAGCTAACTAGTTAGTTTACTCATTATCTAACATGCTAGCTAGCTGAATTAATCATCTGACTTAACTCGTTAGCTAACGAGCTAGCTAAGTGACAACCAGCTGACTTAACTCTTTAGCTAACTAGATAGCTAGTTGACTCATCCAGCTGACTTAACTCGTTAGCTAACTTTCTAGCTAGGCTACTCTAGCAGCTGACTCATCCCGTTTGCTAACTAGCTAGTT
>NW_007141736.1:0-974 GCF_000164805.1 Carlito syrichta | reverse complement strand
AAAAAGCTCTGTCAAATGCTGACATGCTATCAAACACATGCTCGTTCAAAATGTTGCTTTGCTCTTTGTACTTTCAGTTGCTAGTAGAGACCAGGATCTGCTAGTTCTCAGTGACAGGCAAGTCAGAAGCTAGTCCCTCAGGTAGCAGCTAAAAATGTTTAGGGGGTAGATGTGTAGTTCAACTCCTGCCAGAGAGAAACTGGGGGATTGATTTTATTACCTGAGTGAGCAGAGTATGGCAGGAGTCACAGGAAGCTCCTTTATGCCTGTTCAAGTTTCCTAGGAACTAGTGATAGCCTGTCTTCCCAGCTCCATCAAACAGATAAGTTATAAGATGCAGAACTTATAGTAACACCTGGGAAAGTCAAGGTGCCAGATGTTCAGTCTAATTCCAACTAAGGAGAACCTGGGAGCTTGGGTTAACTCTGTGCTGAGCCAGAAGAGACGAGTCTTGGGAGATACTTGTATGGCCATTAAAGCCACTGTTTTTTTTCTGTGGTCCCTGCATGAATGACTAGTGAATACTTGGCCAACTAGCTCCCAGGTAAGTAAGTTAGAAGCCAGACTCTCAAAGTGTCCCTGGAAAAGTTGAAATGCTATATGTGTGGTCCAAACCATTTGCTCCTCAGAGAGAAGCTTGGAGTAGAAGGTTCTTTTCTGATTGTGTGGTCTGTGCTAGGAATGAGGTTTAAGCCATGGTGTGTTTCAACTTTTCCTAAAAATTTTGATGAGAATTTTTGCTCACTTATCTGGTATACCAAAATCTCTTAACCAGTTTTTGAATTTCTCACAAAGAAAATGGATATGTAGCTGTTTATTCAGTGTGTTCACGGAGAAAGAGTCTGGCGACTCCTATATTAGTCATCTTTTTGGTGTCATCTTGCTGTCAGAAAAGTTGGGGTTCTAGAATTTCAATTTTCACCTGAATCTAAAGCAAAATATGTCTTATGTGTGCTTAATTTTTTAACATCTTT
>NW_007141735.1:0-976 GCF_000164805.1 Carlito syrichta | reverse complement strand
ATTATTTTAGCTCATGGTTCTGCATGGTGCTGGCATCAACTGGGCTGCTGGTGAGCCCGCAGGAAGCTGTAATTGTGGCAGAAGGTGAAGGAAGGGCAGACATGTTACATGGTGAGAACTTAAGCAAAAAAGAGAGGAGGTAACAGGTTCTTCTAAACACCCAGCTTGCATGTGAAGTAGGAGAGTGAGAACTCATTCCTTACTGTGAGAACAGAAAGCACCAAGTCATTCATGAGGGATCTGCCCCCAAGACCCAGTCACCTCCCACAATGCCTCATTTCCAGCACTGGGGACCACATTTCAACATGAGATTTGAAGAAGACAGATATACAAGTAATAGCAGCATGCCATTGGGTCTAGTGGGAAAAGGCCAGGAATGCTGTTAACAGACTCACACAATAAAGAATTATCCAGCTCAAGATGTGAAACATCTTGAAAACTGGCACTAGAGTAAGTGATGTGAAAACAGAGGAATGCTGGGAGTGGCCTTTGTGTATAAACCAGGGAAACAAAAGCAAGGAGAGAGCTGAGAAAGAGCTTTCTGCCCTCTCCTCATGGCTCTCACTGGGCAAATCTAACCTGAAGCTAGAACACAAGGAATCCACTAGGCAGACCACAGACATCAATCTCATAGGCACAGAGCAGGTGAAGGAGGAGTGGACCAGAGGGCACATAAGACACATCCTGTGCAGAGGGCACAAGCTGGGATGTGGTTCAGAACCATCAGATAAGGATCATTTTGTAAGGTTCAACCTACTAATGGAATCGTAAGGCAGGTAAGATATAGGTCCAATGAGAGAAGCCCCTTTATTTGGACTTCTAATGATATGCACAATTTTTTGCAGGGTTCTGATAATGTTTCCCCAAGTATGCTCTGTGGAACATGAGTATCTCAAATATTTATGGGTGTTGTGAGTGGGGCACAAGTTGACATTATCTAAATCATCTTGGAAGTGCTGCACTAAAGAATGTGAAA
>NW_007141734.1:0-786 GCF_000164805.1 Carlito syrichta | reverse complement strand
ACCCAGTCACCTCCCACAATGCCTCATTTCCAGCACTGGGGACCACATTTCAACATGAGATTTGAAGAAGACAGATATACAAGTAATAGCAGCATGCCATTGGGTCTAGTGGGAAAAGGCCAGGAATGCTGTTAACAGACTCACACAATAAAGAATTATCCAGCTCAAGATGTGAAACATCTTGAAAACTGGCACTAGAGTAAGTGATGTGAAAACAGAGGAATGCTGGGAGTGGCCTTTGTGTATAAGCCAGGGAAACAAAAGCAAGGAGAGAGCTGAGAAAGAGCTATCTGCCCTCTCCTCATGGCTCTCACTGGGCAAATCTAACCTGAAGCTAGAACACAAGGAATCCACTAGGCAGACCACAGACATCAATCTCATAGGCACAGAGCAGGTGAAGGAGGAGTGGACCAGAGGGCACATAAGACACATCCTGTGCAGAGGGCACAAGCTGGGATGTGGTTCAGAACCATCAGATAAGGATCATTTTGTAAGGTTCAACCTACTAATGGAATCGGAAGGCAGGTAAGATATAGGTCCAATGAGAGAAGCCCCTTTATTTGGACTTCTAATGATATGCACAATTTTTTGCAGGGTTCTGATAATGTTTCCCCAAGTATGCTCTGTGGAACATGAGTATCTCAAATATTTATGGGTGTTGTGAGTGGGGCACAAGTTGACATTATCTAAATCATCTTGGAAGTGCTGCACTAAAGAATGTGAAAAAAGACTAATCAGAGAAGTGGATATCCCAATATTCACAGAAACTTTCTAGAAATGGATAGA
>NW_007141733.1:0-938 GCF_000164805.1 Carlito syrichta | reverse complement strand
CCATTGGGTCTAGTGGGAAAAGGCCCAGGAATGCTGTTAACAGACTCACACAATAAAGAATTATCCAGCTCAAGATGTGAAACATCTTGAAAACTGGCACTAGAGTAAGTGATGTGAAAACAGAGGAATGCTGGGAGTGGCCTTTGTGTATAAGCCAGGGAAACAAAAGCAAGGAGAGAGATGAGAAAGAGCTATCTGCCCTCTCCTCATGGCTTTCACTGGGCAAATCTAACCTGAAGCTAGAACACAAGGAATCCACTAGGCAGACCACAGACATCAATCTCATAGGCACAGAGCAGGTGAAGGAGGAGTGGACCAGAGGGCACATAAGACACATCCTGTGCAGAGGGCACAAGCTGGGATGTGGTTCAGAACCATCAGATAAGGATCATTTTGTAAGGTTCAACCTACTAATGGAATCGGAAGGCAGGTAAGATATAGGTCCAATGAGAGAAGCCCCTTTATTTGGACTTCTAATGATATGCACAATTTTTTGCAGGGTTCTGATAATGTTTCCCCAAGTATGCTCTGTGGAACATGAGTATCTCAAATATTTATGGGTGTTGTGAGTGGGGCACAAGTTGACATTATCTAAATCATCTTGGAAGTGCTGCACTAAAGAATGTGAAAAAAGACTAATCAGAGAAGTGGATATCCCAATATTCACAGAAACTTTCTAGAAATGGATAGATTTTAAGCTGGTTCCCAAAACTAATTGACTGAAGGAAGAAATTGCACATGAGTCTTCTCATAAACCAGCACTCTAAGGGCATATGTTTGGAAATATTGACATCTATCTTGCTGGAAAGATAAATTTTGCTCAGTTGTGTTTGACAGAGAAGGGCATCAGTAAGGAGACATAACGTGGCACACAAATATTTATTTCAATAATTGCATGGACTGTCAAAACACCTAATGACTGGTGGGCTGTTTTCTTT
>NW_007141732.1:0-707 GCF_000164805.1 Carlito syrichta | reverse complement strand
CCTCTCTGACTCTCTCTCTCTCTTTCTTTTATTCTTTCTTTGAGCTTTCTCCATCTTTCTCCTTGAATGTTTCACATGGCCACAATCCTAGTGAAATTTCTAACACTGATCTACTACTCACTAAAGCCAAAAGACACAAGGTCCTAAATTACTTTAATTTGTTCTACAGCACCTGCTTTATTGTTGTCCTTAGGGTAATCATCCTGAAGTGAAATGTCTTACAGATGGGGCGAAGACCTTCAAACACTGCATAACATAAGAAAAGAGTGAGCATCACAAATATTTCTTAGTTACGCTTTTTCTCATTAATTTTTGTTAAATAACTAGCTTAGACAAGAACAATGTTAAATTGTGAAAAATGTTGTTCTGTGTTTACCTAAGGACAAAAAAGTGGAACAAATGAAAATCAATCCAGCTGGGTTAGAGGCCAGAGTGGCAAAAAAAATTGTGTAGTTAAAGTCTTTTCTTCCCATAGGGCAGGGAGAAGTAGATAAGACTGCCTAGATGTGAACTAGGAGGCTGAACTGTAGGCCATTGGAGAGCCACTTTGATCATGTGGCTCTCCACACTTTGCAGGGATGATGTATGCATGTTGGAGAAGATGGCTGGGGCATTTGGTCTCATTAATTTCACATGCTTGAAGAGACTGTTTAACATCTAGTTCTATTCACCAGTATTTACACCTTCTGTCTGCAAGAAATACACTT
>NW_007141731.1:0-755 GCF_000164805.1 Carlito syrichta | reverse complement strand
CAAAAGACACAAGGTCCTAAATTACTTTAATTTGTTTTACAGCACCTGCTTTATTGTTGTCCTTAGGGTAATCATCCTGAAGTGAAATGTCTTACAGATGGGGTGAAGACCTTCAAACACTGCATAACATAAGAAAAGAGTGAGCATCACAAATATTTCTTAGTTAGGCTTTTTCTCATTTATTTTTGTTAAATAACTAGCTTAGACAAGAACAATGTTAAATTGTGAAAAATGTTGTTCTGTGTTTACCTAAGGACAAAAAAGTGGAAAAAAAGAAAATCAATACAGCTGGGTTAGAGGTCAGAGTGGCAAAAAAAATTGTGTAGTTAAAGTCTTTTCTTTCCATAGGGCAGGGAGAAGTAGATAAGACTGCCTAGATGTGAACTAGGAGGCTGAACTGTAGGCCATTGGAGAGCCACTTTGATCATGTGGCTCTCCACACTTTGCAGGGATGATGTATGCATGTTGGAGAAGATGGCTGGGGCATTTGGTCTCATTAATTTCACATGCTTGAAGAGACTGTTTAACATCTAGTTCTATTCACCAGTATTTACACCTTCTGTCTGCAAGAAATACACTTTCAATCACAGGGACTTCATGCTACATATCTTGGATAGTTGCCTACTCTCATTTAAGATAATTACAAGGCTTCCTACATTTATTAAATTGTCAGTGTGATTATAAGAGATCCATGGTTTTGATGACAGTAAAGTTTGGAAAGAGGAGATTCTCAAAAAATTAAAAATAGAACTACA
>NW_007141730.1:0-796 GCF_000164805.1 Carlito syrichta | reverse complement strand
CACTCACATATACACACAATGGAATACTATTCTGCTTTAAAAAAAGAAAGAGGAGAGATGCTTACTTTGGCCTCTACTCTAGAACACTAAAATTTTACATCCAACAGTTATCAATATTGCATTGGGGACATCAGAGTATCTACCATGTACCTTGCATTCATTTGAAAGAGTTGAATTGTAAATTTGGCCACAATCAATTAGAAATAGGCTTTGTCTCTTCTGAACAGTTCACTTGATTTCCATCATGGCTAGATTTCAGTTCTAAAGGTTAGCCCTGTTTTGAGTACTGGCCTCAAGAGGAGAAGAGAGCAGATGCAGGAGGCAAGAAAGACAGAAGAGAACCAAGTTCCTTCAACTGTGGGGGCTTACTTCTGTTCCACACTGTTTTTAACCTAGAGATTCAGAATTATACATATTAGAGACCAAAATGATGAGGCTATCTCCCCAGAGATGAATCAATGATGCCAATGGAGTCTTAAATGTAAAAGATTTTAAAGGAGGCTAAAATTTGCATCACCACTCTAGGGTGACCAAAATTGATAAAATTGATTGGAGGGCAAATTGCTAATGAGCATGCTGCAATGGGTGGGCATTGTATCTACAAGGAGAGACCAAAACTTGTGTGTTTATTCTTATATGCTAAAACATCAGTCACCTTGAAATTACTCTGTTTGGTGCAATACAACTATCAAGATGCTTTTTCCACTGCTCAAAAGAGTTTTAGGACTGTCAATTTGGATGCCTTTTAGTGCTTCTGCTGTTTTTTGTTTTACCTCTTCCACATGGCAAAAAAGTT
>NW_007141729.1:0-856 GCF_000164805.1 Carlito syrichta | reverse complement strand
AAACTTGTGTGTTTATTCTTATATGTTAAAACATCACTCACCTTGAAATTACTCTGTTTGGTGCAATACAACTATCAAGATGCTTTTTCCACTGCTCAAAAGAGTTTTAGGACTTGTCAATTTGGATGCCTTTTAGTGCTTCTGCTGTTTTTTGTTTTACCTCTTCCACATTGGCAAAAAGGTTTCCCTTTGAGGACTTTTTTACATTAAGTGAAAAAAAAGTCTCTCAGGGCAAGATAAGGGGAATAGGGAGAGTAGGGAATGAGGGTTATTCCAATTTTTGTCAAACACTGCTGAACATTCAGCATGGTGTGGGAAGGCATGCCCATAAATCAATCTTATATCAGAAAATAGGTAAACATGTTAAAAGAATCCCCCCTGCCAAAAAAATTCACTGAAGTTGAATGTAGCCTCTCACAACAATGCTAGCTGGTACACAGATATTGATGGGTTCCTAGCAGGGGAAGCCTGTACAATGAGGGGCCTACCCTTCAAAAGATAGAGTATCTTGCATCCCCTCTTGTATGTGGCCTGATGTTATAATTAAATCATTTTGCACAGACATGCATAACTAGCTGACTAAGAATGTGAGACCCAATTTTAGTGGCATAATAGCCTCATGCAAACTGAGTTGCTTGGTACATGTCTCAGGCATTTATTACATAAAGAAAGCTAATGACAAATGTATAGGGATGGGGAGATGGGGCCATGTAAACTCAGAATGAAGCTTTGGAAGGCATCTCCATCTGGCATAACATCAGCATAGTGAGACCTCTGACTAGAAACAAGAACTTTTTTTCATTGCCCTTCCTTTTGTCCAAGGGAGCTTGCATTATGTGGGCATTTGCCTTTGTTT
>NW_007141728.1:0-703 GCF_000164805.1 Carlito syrichta | reverse complement strand
TCTAGTAAGCCATTGCTAGCTACAAATGTGAGGACAGAATTGTCATTTCAGGACAGGGAGACTCAAAGGTGCTTGCCTTCCATACATTCTTTGCCCAGAAAACTCTTGGAAGATGTCATCTATTACATGATGGAGTAAACCAAGAAAGAGGAAGATATAAGCCTTGGGAAACACAAGATTAACACAAGTAAATAAACTTCCCAGGATAGTAACAAAAAGATCTCTCTGGATGGCAAGTTTGCAACAAGCCTAGAAAGTTACCAGTCAAGACTGAAGGAGAAAGAGCGTGTTCAAGGACAGAAGGAATTAAGCCAAGACACTATAATTGGTTTATTATTTGTTTGATTGTTTACTTATTTATTTTGAGTCAGTGTCTCACTCTGTCACCCAAGCTGGAGCGCAGTGGCACAATCATGATTCACCACAGCCTTGACCTCCTGGGCTCAGGCGATCCTTCTGTCTCAGCTTTCTAAGTAACTGGGACTTCAGGCATGCACCACCATATCCAGGTAAACATTTTATTTTATTTTTTGTAGAAACATGATCTTTCTATGTAGCCCAAGCTGGTTTTGAACACCTGGTTTCAAGTTACCTTCCTGCCTCAGCCTCCTAAAGTGCTGGGATTACAGACATGAGGTACCATGAATCATCCTCAGAAAGTCCTTAGTTTTTGGTTTTTTTGAGTTGGAGTCTCACTCTGTCG
>NW_007141727.1:0-958 GCF_000164805.1 Carlito syrichta | reverse complement strand
CTCACCTAGTTAATCTGCTACCTAACTAGTTAGATAATTATAAAGCGGCTAGTTATTCAGCTAGTTAAATAGTTAGCTAACTATTTAATTCAGGTAATTAATTCAGCTAGCTAACTTGTTAAGTCGGCCAGTGAAGTCAGCTAGCTAAGTAGTTAAGTCAGATAGCTAAGTCAGCTAGTTAAGTCAGCTTTCTCATTTATTCAGATGGTTAAGGTATTTAGCTTGCTAGTTAGCTAATGGGTTAAGTTAGCAGGTTGAGTGAGGTAGTTAGCTAGTTAACGAATGGGTTAAGCCAGCTGGTTGAGTAAGCTAGGTAGCTAGTTAGCAAACGGGTTATGTCAGCTAGTTGATTAGGCAAGCAAGCTAGCTAGCAAACGGGTTGTGTCTGTTAGTTGAGTAGCCAAGCTAGCTAGTTAGCTAACAAGCTAAGTCCGCTGGTTGAGTCAGCAAGCTAGCTTTTTAGATAATGAGTTAAGTCAGATGATTAAGTCAGGTAGCTAGCACGTTAGGTAATGAGTAAGTTTACTAGTTAGCTAGTTGGCTAAGTCAGCAAGCTAGCTAGTCCGCTAATGTTTTAAGTCAGCTTGTTAGATAGGTAAGTGACTGGTTAGATAACTATTTAAGTCAGCTGGCAGCTAGGTAGCTAGCTAGTTAGCTAACTATATAAGTCAGCAGGACAGCTGGGTTGCTAGCAAGTTAACTCAGCTAGTTAAGTCAGCTGGCTAGCCAGAAGGCTAGATAGGTAGTGAGCTAGTTAAGTCAGTTGGCTAGCAAGCTGGCAAGCTGTTTAATTCATCTAGTTAAGAGAGCTGGCTAGCCAACTGGCAATGTATGTAGCTAGCTAGTTGTCATCTAGATAGCTACCTGGCTAGCTAATATGTCAAAATGTTAAGTCAGTTGGTAAGCCAACAGGCTAGCTAGTTAAGTCAGCTAATTTAGTCAGCTGTCTAGCCAGCTG
>NW_007141726.1:0-729 GCF_000164805.1 Carlito syrichta | reverse complement strand
TGGGATGGAGGACACGTGTAAATCAGATTCATTATTCTCCTTTAGCGATAGAAAGTGCAGTTTCCTGTATATGAGGACTCTCATTATCCAGATTTCTACTCGCAAAACCTAAATGGTGGTTATCTCTTAGCAAGACGTTCTGTAGTTTTTTGGGATGGAGGACTCGTGTAAGCAGGATTCCCGTTCTTCCGTAGCAACAGGTCGTGTAGTGTTCTGTATATGAGGACTCCCATCACTGAAATTCCTGCTTCATTTTCAGGAAGATTCAAAGATATTTCCTGGTGACCTAGAATTCCAGTTGCATGTATATCAAGAGAAAGACTCCCATAAAGTTCTTGAGAAATTGGAATCCAAGATTCCTGGTTCCTGTTCTAAACACACACTAAAAATGTGGCGACTTAGAAGCCCAGATTTCTGATCAAACCTTATCAAGAGAATTTGTAGATTTAGGTGATTGAGAACTCCAAAAATTGGATTCCCTTTCCGATCTCAGCAAGATTCCCTGATTTTCCCTGTCCATGTAGATTCTAAATCTCTGTGTACAAAAATGCAGATGCCCAGATATTTCTTAGGAACGTGGAATCCATGAATCCAGGTTATATTTTAATAATTCGTACTAAATATTTGGCAACTGCAAAACCCTCGGCCCCTCTCCAAATAAAGTACAAACGCAAATTTAAGAATTACCAAGTTCATCTTCAGACCAAAGTTACTTCCAAATACGGCGAA
>NW_007141725.1:0-736 GCF_000164805.1 Carlito syrichta | reverse complement strand
ATCCAGATTCCTGGTTCCTGTTCTAAACACACACTAAAAATGTGGCGACTTAGAAGCCCAGATTTCTGATCAAACCTTATCAAGAGAATTTGTAGATTTAGGTGATTGAGAACTCCAAAAATTGGATTCCCTTTCCGATCTCAGCAAGATTCCCTGATTTTCCCTGTCCATGTAGATTCTAAATCTCTGTGTACAAAAATGCAGATGCCCAGATATTTCTTAGGAACGTGGAATCCATGAATCCAGGTTATATTTTAATAATTCGTACTAAATATTTGGCAACTGCAAAACCCTCGGCCCCTCTCCAAATAAAGTACAAACGCAAATTTAAGAATTACCAAGTTCATCTTCAGACCAAAGTTACTTCCAAATACGGCAAAGTGATACTTTTTTTCCGGGAATCTGGGATTAATTGTCCCCAGGAACCTAAGGGACTTGTACTACCAGATACCCAATTACAACTCTCAAGAGGACCAGAATGTTGCTGGAGTCCTGCAATGACTAATTCATAAAACCCACAAGCCAAATATCTCTGAAACATGAGAGGAGCTCAAAGTCTTGATTCTTGTTTATACTGCAAGACACCCTGAGAATTTTTCGGAATGTGAACGAGTGTATCACAGATTCCTTATTCTCTCTTAGCAAGGGTCTGTGTAATGTCCTGTATATGAGGACTCCATTATCCCAGAATCATGTTTGGAAACACTGATTCTTGTTTTGCCATTAGCAAAATGTC
>NW_007141724.1:0-760 GCF_000164805.1 Carlito syrichta | reverse complement strand
AACCTTATCAAGAGAATTGTAGATTTAGGTGATTGAGAACTCCAAAAATTGGATTCCCTTCCGATCTCAGCAAGATTCCATGATTTTCCCTGTCCATGTAGATTCTAAATCTCTGTGTACAAAAATGCAGATGCCCAGATATTTCTTAGGAACGTGGAATCCATGAATCCAGGTTATATTTTAATAATTCGTACTAAATATTTGGCAACTGCAAAACCCTCGGCCCCTCTCCAAATAAAGTACAAACGCAAATTTAAGAATTACCAAGTTCATCTTCAGACCAAAGTTACTTCCAAATACGGCAAAGTGATACTTTTTTTCCGGGAATCTGGGATTAATTGTCCCCAGGAACCTAAGGGACTTGTACTACCAGATACCCAATTACAACTCTCAAGAGGACCAGAATGTTGCTGGAGTCCTGCAATGACTAATTCATAAAACCCACAAGCCAAATATCTCTGAAACATGAGAGGAGCTCAAAGTCTTGATTCTTGTTTATACTGCAAGACACCCTGAGAATTTTTCGGAATGTGAACGAGTGTATCACAGATTCCTTATTCTCTCTTAGCAAGGGTCTGTGTAATGTCCTGTATATGAGGACTCCATTATCCCAGAATCATGTTTGGAAACACTGATTCTTGTTTTGCCATTAGCAAGATGTCATGTAGATATTGGATGGAGGAACCGTTTAAAACAGGTTTCTTTTTTTCCATAGTTAGTGATCGTGTACATTCTGTATATGAGTATTGCTAATAAATAT
>NW_007141723.1:0-765 GCF_000164805.1 Carlito syrichta | reverse complement strand
AAAGGAAAGGGAAAGAGAAAAAGGGACAATACAGTAGGAATAGAATTAAGTCATTAAACTAATAGAATCAATGAAGCACACTCTGAGACATTCGTTTAAGTCCAATGTCCTTTCAGGTCTGATTTCTCATTTTTTTTTTGTTTTTTTTTTTTCAAGCTGGTAAATTAGTTTGCAGTTAGGGTCAGTTCCCCTGATCTGCTGTGAAGGACAGTTCAGAATAACCTCGGTTCAGAAGTTTAGTCTATGTCTTTATGAAGCTTGTCTCTCCCGTTTCGGTGTTGTTACCTTGAATCGCCAGCAGGTGGTGCTATCTCATCTGCTCGCCCCAGAGGGGGTGGGGCCGGACAGGAACAAGATGGCTGCCTGCCTCCGAGCAGGCAACAGGAGCCCCGCGCCGGGTGGGCAGGACAGTCTCCGTCGCAGGAGCGGTGGCAGCGATCCCAGCAGATCTTCCCTGAAGCGGTTTGATGTGGATCTCCTCCGGCCGGGTTGTGATGAGCTACCCGTGCCAGAGGCCGCGGCGGGCGCGGCGGCGGCGACGGCGGCGGCGGCGGCGGCGGGAGCGCTGGTGGGGGGAGGGGCTGCGGCAGCAGCGGGAGAGGACGATGCAGTAAAAATGTCCAGTCCTTGCGATGTTCCAGTGATAGCGATGGCCGAGCTCTGTTTGAGGAGTAGGCTGCAATGCTGGGGTCCCCAGCTTCCCGGGGGCGAGAGTCAGAGACCCACTGCAGATCTCCCTTGCAGAGGGCTTCAGACACCGGGTTG
>NW_007141722.1:0-860 GCF_000164805.1 Carlito syrichta | reverse complement strand
CGGCAGCAGCGGGAGAGGACGATGCAGTAAAATATGTCCAGTCTTTGCGATGTTCCAGTGATAGCGATGGCCGAGCTCTGTTTGAGGAGTAGGCTGCGATGCTGGGGTCCCCAGCCTCCCGGGGGCGAGAGTCCGAGACCCACTGCAGATCTCCCTTGCAGAGGGCTTCAGACACCGGGTTGCCAGGTCGCCATCTTGCCCCCAAAATCCACACTAAAATTTTTGTTTTATAAATTTTATCAATTTGTTCCCCACATATTACTTGAAAGAGTCCTGGGAAGCCTAATGAGCACTGCTGAGAATCTCCAAATGGTTGGCTGAACTCTCACTTAGGTTAAGCAATGTTTTGCCTCTGTTTGTCCAAGAGCCCTTAATGCTTTTAATGGACAATATATTGTTACATTTTATATAGTAACATTGCTTTATATAGTAATGTTCAAAGTAAAAAGTAATTTGTGGAGCCAAACAACGCTGCTGGAATCACCCTCCATCCCTGTTGTGCCTCCCATCCTTTCAGTCACAGGCAAGGCTGTGGTTCTTGTAGCTGCAGCTGCCTCAGCCACTATCGCCCACTGTACTCGCTTCATGGTAGCTCCCACTCTCACCTCAGCTCCTTTGCTTCAGTCAGTGTAAGTCTCCTCAGCAGAAGTCACTCTGATCTTTGTTGTCCTTGCTGCTGCTACATCCTAACCATGGTCACTGTCAATGGACAGTTGAGGTACTTAGAATTCTGTCAACATGCCTGATGCTGTGACAAAGATGTGGAAACATTGGACAAGGAATTCAGCTAGTTTTGGGGCATAAAGGATAAGTGGAATGGTAGGGAACTATTGAGAATGGAGATATCAAGAGACATGTGT
>NW_007141721.1:0-788 GCF_000164805.1 Carlito syrichta | reverse complement strand
TGACTGACGAGTTGCCCCCCTAGTATCTGTAAAGTAGTTGGCTGGCTGTTTTGCTGACCTAACTAGTCGGCCAACTATTTGGCGGACTACTTAGCTGACCTAACTAGTCTGCTGACTAAGTAGCCAATCTAGCTTGTCAGCTTACAAGTTGACCCACTAGTCGGCCGATTGGGTAGCTTACTTAATTAGTGGGCCGGCTAGTAGACTGACAGTTTAGCTAAATCAACCAGTTGGTCAGAGAGTGAGCTGAAAAGTCAGCTGATTTAACTAGTCACTCATGAGTGAGCCACCTGGTCAGCTGAATTAACTAGTTGATCGGTGAATGAGCCTACCTGTACTCTGCCATAACTAGTCATCTGGTGAGTGAGCCGACCTGTGAGCTGACTCAACTAGTCGGCTGGTAGGCAAACGACTAGTGAGCTGACCTGTTGGCCTTCGAGTGAGCTGACAAGTTAATTGACTTGTTGGCTGGTGAATGAGCTGAGTAGTTTCCTGACCGGTTTGTATGCGAGCAAGGCTACTTGTTAACTAACTTGATGGAAAGCGAGGGAGCCCACTAGATAGCTGACCAGCTAGCAGAGTTGCTAGCTGACTAGTTAGCTAAGTAACTAAATGATTTGCCAGCTGACTTAACTAGCTAGCTGACCAGCTAGCTGGCTATATAGCTGACATAACTAGCTAGCAAAGAAGCTATCTAGCTGTCTAGCTAGCTGACTTAACTAGCTATGTAACTGGTTAGTTAGTTGGCTGGATGACTTGACTATCAAGCTGATTAGCTAGCTGAGTAG
>NW_007141720.1:0-1440 GCF_000164805.1 Carlito syrichta | reverse complement strand
TTCTGTTGTCCAGACCCAGGAAAGGTTAACTGAAAGTTAAAATTTACGTGTCTAAAAACCACATTAGCCATCTATTTGTTCTGAGGTCTGCTAACCGTGAGGTTTCATTTATGTAACAAGGCCACTTTTGCTAACCAGGCCTCCTCCTGTCTCTTTCCCATAACCTATCTTGTCACTGTAACCTGATTAACCATCATAACCTGTTTTTGGTCATCCTCTGAGGTCCCATTTTTTCTGTAAACTCAAGGTGGTATATAAGCTTCTGGAGGGTTGAGGACAATTACTCTGTAGTTATCTCCAGTGTGACACTAATACATTTGTATGCCTCTTCACCTAATCTCCTTCTGTGAGCTGATTTTTTTAAAGCAAACCTCCAGAGGGCAAAGGGGAACATCTTTTCCATGTTTCTTATTACTGGGGAATACACTGAAGCTCCTAGATGTGAACAATTTTGAACAACTTATTTGGAAACTTGTGACCTAAATCATTCAATGTAAGAATGGCATTAAGGCTTTTGACAGAGGTCAGTGACTCTGAGGACAGAGGGGGAAGGCTTCACATGTTATACCACATTATGGTAGCATATGGTTCTCATAAATGTAAGAATAGGTGTGACTATATTGCATTAAACACAATAGTACAGCTAATGTTTCATGTTAATGCCTTGCCACCCACTTCCATGAAATCAGCAAAGCAATTGAAAAAATATTCTCTAGCCTTTCAATATTGAACCTGTTGGGTCTCAGAAAATGGCACTCCAATATATGACCTTTGGGCATGCAGAGTATTTTAAATTAAAGGACATTGGAAGGCCTTAGAACCACCTTCAGGTTCAAAACCTCTTTGACCTTCTGTTCTCTTGTTTCTCATCCCTCATTCTCTCCCAAATGTAGTAATATAAACCAGAATTCCTCCTCCACAAGGTAGGGGAGAGTTTCATGCAAACTAGAACCTATATTCCGCAAATCCAACCATAACAACTAGTATTATTTTAACCTTCCCCCACCTTTCTGTTTAGGAGCTAGCCATAAAGAAAGTATTTGACCTATCTTGCCAGTAATCTACTTAGAAGTATATCATAAGACGTGATACTCATTCCAGAAGGAGTTCTGCCCTACACTTGGGAAAAAAGAAATATCACACAGAGAGGCCAGAAATAATCTAAACAGACAGGCCATGTGGGTTCCTCACTCATTCTATTACTATTAAATCATTTGCTTTTTGTCCAATCACACTTGTATATGACTGTCCACTCTTTATTAAATCCAAACATAAAAATAGACAGCTTTTCCTTAGGTCTTTGGATCTCCATTTTAAAGATTCCTGTTTCGTTGTAAAACTTTGATTTATCGAATCTGTTATGCTTTTCTCTTGTTAACCTGTCCATTGTTATCGGAATGTCAATTATGACTTTTATGATGTGTAAAGAAAGATGTCCCC
>NW_007141719.1:0-463 GCF_000164805.1 Carlito syrichta | reverse complement strand
CTGAAGCCTCGGGCCCAGAACCTGGCTGTCTGACCCCAGGAGGGACATGGGGTGAGAGGGGTGGGGGCCCTTATTGGTCAGGAGCACCAGGAGGGAGGTGGGGTGACAGGACCAGCACTCAGGACCTGGGGCTTGAGGAGGGTCACGGGGTGAGAGGGCGGGTGTTCTGGGCCCAGGGCACTAGGAGGGCCCTGGGGTAAGAGCGCCAGGGCTCTGGACTGGGACTCCAGGAGGGCCTCAGTGTTAGATGTCAGGGCTTCTGTGCCCGGGGCTCCAGGAGGGCCTCAGGGGTGAGAGCCGGTGCTCTGAGCCAGGCTCCAGGAGGGCCCTGAGGTGAGATAATTGGGGCCTTTCATGGCACGAGGCTCCATGAGGGTCCCAGGGTTAGAAGGCCGGGACCCTTCTGGCTCCAAGACTTCAGGTGGGCCCCAGGGTGAGAGGGCCGGGGACCTTCTGGGCCCGG
>NW_007141718.1:0-412 GCF_000164805.1 Carlito syrichta | reverse complement strand
GGTGAGAGGGTCGGGGCACTCAGTCCAGGGCTCCAGAGGGCCCTAGGGAGAGAGGGCCAGTACCCTTCTAGGCCCTGTCTCCAGGAGGGTCCTGGGACCCAAGTGGTTCCCAGGGTAAAAGGGCCATGGGGCGAGAGAGCTGGTGCCCATCTGGGCCCTGGGTCTTCATGAGGGTCCTGGGTCAAGAGGGCTGGGGCCCGTCTGGACCCAGGACTTCAGGAGGGCCCTGGGGTGAGAGAGTTGGGGCACTCAGCCTGGTACTCAAGAGGGCCGTGGGGAGAGAGGGTCGGGACCCTTCTGGTCCCGGGCTCCAGGAAGGCCTCAAGATGAGAGGGCCAGCGTTCTGGGCCCGGAGAGCCAGGTGGTCCTGGGGAAAGAGGGCCATGGGGCTAGAGGGCTGGTTCCCATCTGG
>NW_007141717.1:0-407 GCF_000164805.1 Carlito syrichta | reverse complement strand
AGCCAGGTGGTCCTGGGGAAAGAGGGCCATGGGGCTAGAAGGCTGGTTCCCATCTGGGCCCTGGGGCTTCATGAGGGCCCTGGGTCAAGATGGCCAGGGCTCGTCTGGACCCAGGACTCCAGGAGGGCCCCAGGGTGAGAGTGCCAGTGCTCTCGACTGGGGCTCCAGGAGGGCTCCAGAGTGAGAGGGCCCAGGGCGAAAGGGCCAGGGCTCTCCTGGAGCCATGGGGCTCCAAGTGGTCCCTGCGGTGAGAGGGCCAATCCCCTCCAGGGCTTCGGGGGTTAAGGAGGGTCCTGGGGCAAGAGATCAGAGACCCTCCTGGTCCCCGGGACTTCAGGAAGGCTCCAGGGTAAGAAGGTCAGGACCCTTCTAGACCCGGGGCTCCAGGAAGGCCCTGGGCTGAGAGG
>NW_007141716.1:0-393 GCF_000164805.1 Carlito syrichta | reverse complement strand
AGGAGGGCCCTGTGGTGAGAGGGCCATGGCTCTGCTACCAGGGCTCCAGTAGAAACCCGCGGTGATAGGGCCTGGACTCTGGGCCTGGGGCTCCAGAAGGGCACCAGGGTGAGATCACCAGGACCCTGGACCTGGAGTTTCAGGAGGGCCCCGAAGTCTGATGGCCAGGGCTCTGGGTCCATGGCTTCAGGAGAGCCCCAGGGAGAGAAGGCTGGGGCTCTTATCCCGTGGATCCAGGAGGGCCCTGGGGTGAGAGGGCCAGGGCTCTGGGCCGGGGCTCCAGGAGGGCCTTGGGGTGAGAGGGCCGGGGCTCAGGGTCCATGGCTCCAGGAGGACCCCAGGGTGAGAATGATGGGGCATTTCTCAGGTCGGGGCTCCATGAGGGCCCCAGGG
>NW_007141715.1:0-3717 GCF_000164805.1 Carlito syrichta | reverse complement strand
ATCCTTCAGATCATGAAGTGTTTTCTTGATTACTTTATAAAAATCTTTCCCCAAAACCAAAAATTAAGAAAATTATACCAGCTTTACACTACTATACCAGCTTTACAATAAATGCTTAAACGAGTTCCACATCTGGAAGCTAAAGGATGATATCTACCCTCATAAAATCACACAAAACAGTACAACTCACTGGTAGAACAGATAAACAAAAGAGAAAGAGAAAAGGAGTAAACATTATCACTACACAAAACCATCAAATTGCAAAGAAAATAAGAAACAAAGAATATACGAAAACATTTTTAAAAAACAAAAGTAAGTATTCATCTATCATCCTTGAGTTTAAATGATTTACATTCCCCAACTAAAAGATTTAGACTACCTGAATGGATAAGGAAAAACAAGACCCAACTATATGCTGCCTACAGAAACTCAATTTACCTGTAAAGACATGCACTAAAAGTGAAGGAATGGAAAAATTATGTCACACAAATGGAATCAAGAAGGATACAGGAGTACCTACACTAATATCAGGTAAAATAGATGTAAGTCAAAAAAATATAAAGACAAAGAAAGCAACATAATGATAAAGGGATTAATTTAGCTGGAGAATATAACAATTATAAATATCTATGTACCCAATACCACAACACCAAGATATCTAAAATAAATATATAAAGCAAATATTAACACAAAAGAGAAAGATAGACCCCAAACAATAATAGTTGGGGGCTTCAACAGTGCACAGTTTCAGCATTGGACAGATCATCTAGACAGAAAAACAACAAAGAAACTTTGGCCTTAAATTGCACTGTAGACTAAATGGGATCCAAGAGACACTTATAGAACATTTTACCCCTGTGGTGCAGAATACACATTCTTCTCATAACATGTGAAACATTCTTTAGGTTAGACTATGTTAAATCACAAAACAAGTTTCCACAAATTTCTAAAAATTTAAATCATATCAAGTATCTTCTCAAATTAAATGAGAAATCAATAATGAGGAATTTTGAAAGCAGTACAAATACATGGAAATGAACAACTAATGGGTCTATGAAGAAATTAAGAAGGAAGTTAACACATTTCTCAAAACAAATAACAATAGAAACTCCATATATCGAAATTCATGAGTTACAGAAAAGCAGGAAAATCTAAAGCATTTATTGCTTTAAATTTAATATACAGGAACTAGAAAAGCAAGAACAAACCCAACTCAAATTTTATAGAAGGAAAGAAAGAATAAAAATCCAAGTAGAAAATAAACTTGAGACTAAAAATAGAACAAAAGATGACTGAAATGGATGTTGGTTTATTGACAAGATAAACAAAATTGAGAAGAAGACCTGAATGAATAAAATAGGAAACAAAAAAAGAGACATTACAACTGATACCACAGAAGTATAAAGGATTATTGGAGACTATCATGAACAGCCATTTGCCAACAAATTAGAAAACTTGGAGGAAATACATAAATTACTGGACACATATAACCTGCAAAGATTGAACCAGAAGAAATAGAAAACTTGAACAAACCAATAATAAGTAACAAGATTGAATCAGTAATGAAAGTTTCCCAACAAAGACAACCCCAGAAATGGACATGCCTAAATTTTGGAGGGCTTTTGAGTCAGAATCTCACTCCATTGCCCAGGTTGGAGTACAGTGGCACAATCAGGGCCACCCCAGTGTCGACCTGCTGGGGTCCGGTGATCCTTCTGCCTCAATCTTCCAAGTAGCTGGAACTACAGGCATGGGCCACCATGCCCGATGAATTTTTGGTTTGTTGTAGAGACAGGTCTCACCAAGTTGCCTGGGCTGGTCTCGAGCCCACAGGCTCAAGTAATCCACTCACCTTGGCCTCCCAAAGTGCTGGGATTACAGGCTGAGACACGGAGTATGGCTAACATGCCAATTTTATAAGAATAACACAACAAATACAAATCAATAAATGTGACACACCTCATCAACAGAATAAAGGATAAAAACCACATGATCATCTCAATAGACTAGAAAAAGCATTTGATAAAATTCAACACCCTTTCATGATAAAAAATCTCAAAATATGTAAAGAAGGAAGATACTGCAACACAACAAAAGCCATGAAAGACTCAAAACAAACAACATACTAAATGGGAAATAGTTGAAACTTTTCCTCTACAAATTTGACCAAAACAAGGATGCCTACTTTCACCATTCTTATTCAACGTAGTCTTAGCCATAGCAATTAAGTGAGAGAAAGGGCATCTGAATTGGAGATAGGGAAGTCCAATTGTCCCTCTTTGAAGATGAAATGATTGTATGTATGGAAAAACCTAAATAATTCACAAAAAAACTATTTTTTTTGAGTTCTAGTCTCACTCTGTCACCTGAGCTGGAGTGCAAGTGACACAATGCTGCCTCACTGCATCCTTGAAATGCTGGGTTCAGGCTATCCTGCCTCAGCCTACCAAGTAGTTGGGATTACAGACGTGTACTCCCACACCTGGGTGTGCTTTTTTGTGTAGATGAGGTATCCCTATGTTGCCCAGGCTGGTCTCGAACAACCAGGTTAAGGCAAGTCTCCCTAAGTGCTGGGATTATAGGTGTATGCCACCACTCCCATCTCAAAAAACTAAAAATATAACTATGATATGATCCAACAACCTCACTACTGGGTTTTTTTTCCAAAGAAAAATCAATATATTAAAGAGGTATCTGGACCCCAAGGATTATTGTGACATTATTGACAATAGCCAGGATATGGAATCAACCTAAATGCTCATCAACAGAGGAATGGATAAAGAAAATGTTGTATACATACACAATAGAATACTATTCAGTCATAGAATGCAATCCTGTTATTTGTGACAACATGGATAAGTCTGGAGGACATTATGTTAAGTGAAATAAGCCAGCCACAGAAAAATAAATACCATATACTTTCATTTATATGTGGGAGCAAACAAAGTTTAACTTATAGAAGTAGAGAGTAGAATGAGAGTTACCAGAGGGTGGGGAGGGGAGGGGGAGAGATTGGTCAAGGGATACAAAATCGCAGCTAGATGGGAGAAATGAGTTGTCCTGTCTCATAGCACCGCAGGATGACAATATGTAATAATTTATCATATGTTTTCAAAAACCAGATAAATTATTTTAATGTTTTCAACACAAACAAATGATAAATTTTTGAGGTGACAAATATGCAAAGTACCCTGATTTGATCATTATACACTGTATAGGTATTTCAAAACATAACTATCCCATAAATATACACAATATTTCATGTCAACTAAAAAGGAAAATAGTCAATTTCCTTCCAGGCTCATCAATATAAATTCTCTTTTCTCAGATTGGGATCCACTACCAGCAGCAGCAGCATCCCCTGGGAACTTGTTAGAAATGCAAACTTTCACATTTCATTTGGATTTACTGGATCAGAAATTCTTTGGATTAAATGCAGAAATCTGTGTCTCAACAAGACTTCTCAATGATTCTGAATGATTGGAGTGCTGTAGGCATATTTTTCCCTTCCCCAGATAAAAGATAATATAAAGTATGACAAAGTAGAAACTGGAGAAAACCAAGCCCTTTAGCATATAATCAACTCTGGAGCCTGCCCTGCCACTGAACTTCCTTTAATGTGAGATTACAAACAATTACATTTTACGTTACTTGCAACTAGGAGCAACCTGATTGATTAAATGATTTTTCAAAGACCAGTTCACCCTAGATTGATAG
>NW_007141714.1:0-483 GCF_000164805.1 Carlito syrichta | reverse complement strand
TTTAGAGTCTATCATACTCAGTGATCTATCACAGAAACAAAGAACAGAGTACCGTATGTTGTCACTAATATGTCCATTTTCTAAATGTCATGCATGCTATTCTTGAGAAGGCATGACACTCCCATTGATCTTTGAGTTTGAAAAGATGCATCATCAAATGATCTGCCTCAGTGTTTCACAAAGTGTGGTCCCTATCACCTGGGAATTTTTTTTAGAAATGAAATTATTAGGCTCAACCCCAGCCTTACTTATTTGCAGCTCTGGAGGTGGAGCCCAGCATTCTGCCTGAACTAGCCCTTTAGGTGATTCCAATGCATGCTAAAATTTTAGCACTGATTTGCAAGATTCATAAAACTTTCACCTAAAAGTATTTTGATCATGCTGATAGTCCTCAATTCTGAAGATATAGTGAGAGTGCACAGGCACACCTCAAAGATATTGTGGGCTTGGTTCCAGATCACCACAGTAAAGCAAATATGGCAC
>NW_007141713.1:0-433 GCF_000164805.1 Carlito syrichta | reverse complement strand
GCCACAGTGCCTGGCCTGGACTTGTACATTCTGTCAGCGGGGGTGATGCCAAAAAATGCCGCAAGATGGAAGCCACCACAACCCGTGTAGCCAGGACTGTGGGAGCCACCATATGAATCTTCTGGAGGTACCCACCCCCAAGAAGTTTTGAGAGTCATCCCCTCCCTTTTCCATATTCAGCTCCTCAGAGGAGCAAGTGGGTCCAACCTGGGGATGATGGGGGCAGAAGGTTAGGCATCCCAGCAGAGAAACACACCAAAGTCAGATCTCTCCATGGGTAGAAATTGGGGGGTGACTCCAGCTGCCCTCTCTGGACTCACGGGTCATCAGATATAGTGGGTTTATTGGTGGGGCCCTGAGGGGTGTGGAGGCCGGACAGGGGCTCACGCCTGTCATCTCAGTGCTCTGGGAGGCCGATGCTAGAAGATGACCT
>NW_007141712.1:0-831 GCF_000164805.1 Carlito syrichta | reverse complement strand
AAAAACATCAGAATCGTACAGACTCTCAACTGCACGTGGTGTATTCACAGGGTGGCTGGCTTTAGAGTCAGGAAAAATGGGTTTGGGGGGAAGAAATGACCCCGGGTGAGGGATGTGTCCTTGGCATCTCTTGGCAGTAGGTCCTCATTCCCGAGTCAGAGGTTGGTCCTGTCTTGGGCACATTTCTCACCTTGGAGAGGAGAGCCAGCAGGAATCCAACAAGGAAGCCTCGGGAACTCCCACACCAAAGCACTGGCAGCCATGGAGGAATTGGGACTGGAAGGTGTCAAGCTTGTGGGACCCTCACATGTTGGGGGGGCTGAGGGGGAAGGCCAGAGGGCAGAAGGTTTGCTTGAGAATGGATTTCATTCTTTCTTTCTTTCCTTCATTCTTTTATTTCCTCACTAGACTGCCCAGGCTTTTCTAAAAACGCCCAACTCAGGCCATCCTCTCGGCCTGAGCATCCCAAAATGCTGGGATCACAGTCTTTCCATTTGGTCAACAACCTGGTCTTCCTGCCTTGTCTTGAACTCTGTGCTGGAGGAGATCTCCCTGCCAAGGCCTGCCCTCACCCAAGGTTTTCTGGGTTTTGCTCAGGGTTCATGTGGGGGCTTACTAAGTTGTCCAGAATGGTCTTGAGATCCTGAGCTCCAGCTATCTTCCCGTCTTTGCCTCCCCAAGTGCCAAGGAGACAGGCGTGAGTCAACTGGTCATCCCCACCCCCCTGAGGTTTGAGAGTCAGGCCCTCCCTTTCCCTGAGGCGACCCTGGAAGAAGCCAGCATATCCAACCTGGGGAACAGGTAGGCCTTGGGGTGGGCACCCTGGCAGAG
>NW_007141711.1:0-791 GCF_000164805.1 Carlito syrichta | reverse complement strand
CCCAGTCCTTCGGAGGCCCAGGCAAGTGGATGGCCTGAGGCTGCGGGTTTGACACCACTCCGGGATATGGAGTGAGAAATCGTCTCGGTCAGCAAAAATAAATCCAAAATTAGCCAGCCGTGGTGGTGCTGGCCTGTGGTTCCAGCCACTTAGGGGTCTGAGGCGGGATGATCGCCTGAGCCTGGCAGATGGATTCTGCCATTGCCGTTAGCATACCCCTTCTCTCTGACCTTGGAGACAGAGTATGATTCCGACACCAAAAATAATAATTACCACCACCACCAACAACAACAACCCTGCCACCCAGCGTGAGGAGACACCCTCAGGGATCAGAGAGGAAAAGGTACTTTCCTGACTGTTGTTCATGGGAGGTTTCAAAGGTGGTCACTGTGCATGTCCATCCCATGTCTTTGGCCACGCAACACAGAAGGCCTGCCTCCACTGTCCACACTCGTGTTCCATGGTTATGATGCTGTGAGCTCGTGGAACAGATGGCCCCGAGCAAGGGTGGCTGCCAGGCACAGTGTTCAAGGTCGTCTGGCATAGCCATGGCCAACCCAGGTTCCGATCACCCTGTCTGCCTTCTTCTGGCAGAGGGAAGGCCCTTCCTCTCCTGATCTCTCCATCATAACTTCCGTTGGGCACCTGGGTAGTCATAGACGCCCATCGTGACCCACGTGGGAGACATCATTTTTGTCACCATACTCTCTGTCAGCCAGGCTGGGCCACAACGGGAGTATCTTTGACTACATGGCCCTCGACCTGCAGTGCTCAGGCTTGTTCTCGACTTG
>NW_007141710.1:0-720 GCF_000164805.1 Carlito syrichta | reverse complement strand
GTTCTCTTTCTGATCATGATGATCCTAACTCCATACACAAGTGGATGCTCTTCTTTTTTATCCTTTTTTCATTGATTCAGAGTCTCATTCTGTCACCCAGGCTGGGGGGCAGTGGCTTCCTCCTGGCCACGACAGCCTCAGGCTGCTGGGCTCCAGTGAGACTTTCACCAGCCTTCTGAGGAGTTGGAATGACAGCTGCACCACCACACCCAGATCATTTGGGATGGAGTGTATAGATGAAGTCTCACTGACTTGCAGGGGTGGGTCTTGGCCCATGGGCTCTGGCCGGGAACTGGCTTTGGCCACTCAAAACCCTGGGATTATGAGGCTGAGTCCCCGACCCCAGCCTCAATCCTTTTTCAAAAACGAACCAGAAGGCCTGGCATGGTGGTCCATGCCTGTAATCCCAGTGCTCTGGGATCCTGAGGCGGGAGGATAGCTGGAGCCCAGAAGCCCAAGGTCAGCCCTGGCCATGCAGTGAGCCCCCGTCTCTGCACCCACCCAAACAGGGGGTCTGGCATCTAGATGCCCATAGTCCTGGTCAATCCAGAGACTGAGGCAGAAGGATCGCTGGAGACCGCGATTTCAAGGTATTGATGAATGATGGTCATGTTCCCTGGCTCCAGCCTGGGCCACAGAGACAGACTCTGTCTCCCAAAACTTTAGAATCATACTCAGATTCTCAACTGCATGTGGTGTGTTCAAAGAGCACCTGGTTTT
>NW_007141709.1:0-771 GCF_000164805.1 Carlito syrichta | reverse complement strand
CTGCTCTCAAACTGCCAAACTCGGGACATCCTCTCGGCCTGTGCCTCACAAACTGCTGCGGTCACAGATTTTCCATTTGGGACATCCTTGTCTTCCTGCCTGGTCTTGAACTCTGGGCCAGAGGTAATCCCCCACAAAAGCCTGCCATCACCCAAGGTTTACTGGATTTTACTTTTGGTCAAGGTGGGGGCTTGCTATGGTGTCCAGCCCAGTCTCGAGCTCCTGGGCTGCAGCCATCTTCCCGTCTCAGCCATCCTGTGTGCCAGGGGACAGGCATGAGTCACACAGCCTTACCCGACCTCTGAAGGTTTGAGAGTACCACCCTCCCTTTCCATAGGCGGACCCTGGGAGGAGTGGTCGGATCCACCCTGGTGAATAAGGCGGGTGGAGGCGTGGGCACCCTGGCAGAGACACACAGCTCCCCACACGCTCCTCCCAAGTAGAACTCATCAGGTGAATACAGCCGCCCTCTCTGGGGTCCCAGGTCTTTGGAAGGAAGTGGGCCTCATGGTGGAGTCACAAGAGTGGTGTGGAGGTTGTGTGTGAGGGTTCATGCCTGTCATCCTAGTGCTCTGGGAGTCTGAGGTGAGAGGATGGTCTGAGGCCCCGCATTTGTCACCAGCTCAGGCATCTTGGCAAGACCTCATCTCTACAAGAAGGCAAAAAAAATGAACTGAGCATGGTGCCACATGCCTGTTATTTCTTCCAAATGGAAGGCAGCAGCTGGAGGATCATGGGAGCAGAGCGGGTGGAAGCCTTGGTGGCCATAAG
>NW_007141708.1:0-3415 GCF_000164805.1 Carlito syrichta | reverse complement strand
GAGTCTGAGGTGAGAGGATGGTCTGAGGCCCCGCATTTGTCACCAGCCCAGGCATCTTGGCAAGACCTCGTCTCTACAAGAAGGCAAAAAAATGAACTGAGCATGGTACCACATGCCTGTTATTTCTTCCAAACGGAAGGCAGCAGCTGGAGGATCATGGGAGCAGAGCGGGTGGAAGCCTTGGTGGCCATAAGCAGTCCCAAGTGCTCTGACCTGGGCAACAGAGCAGGACTCTGACTTAGAATAATAATGCCCACCACCACCATCATCACAAACATTGGTTGGCCTCAAGTGCTCAGCCTGGCATCCCGGCTCTTCGGAGGCCCAGGCAAGTGGACAGCCTGGACCTGTGGGTTCAACAGCAGCCCAGAACACTGGCAAAACCTTGCCTCAGCCACGAAAAATAAATCAAAAGTTTAGCCGAGCATGGTGGTGCAAGCCTGTGGTTCCAGACACTGGGTGGGCCAAGGCTGGAGGATCTCCTGAGCCAGGCAGATGGAGTCCACTGTGGTGGTGAGTGTGCCCATGTACTGTGGCCTGGGTGACAGAGTGGGATTCCAACTCCAAATAATAATAATCAGCAGCAGCACCACCACCACCACCCCTGCCACCCAGCGCAAGGATTCACCCTCAGGGATGGGAGAGGAAAAGGCACTTTCTGGCCTGTTGTTCGAGGTAAGTTTCAAAGGTGGCCACCAGGCATGTCCATCTTGCACCTACAGACACGTGTTCCAGAAGGCCTGCCTCCACACTCCACACTCGTGTCCCATGGAAAAAACACATGTGAACTCACGGAGCAGACAGCCCCAAGTTAGGGCAGCCATCGGGCACAGAGTGATTAAGACTGTACTGCAACGTTGCAACCAGCCCAGGTTTTGATCACCCGGCCTAGCACATTTTGGTGGGGGGAGGGCCCCTTCCTCTCCAGATCACACAGTTGTCCCTGCCCATGCAGATCTTTCCCTGGGGAGTCATGGACACCCGTCTTGACATATGTGGGAGGCATCTTTTTTGTCACCGGAGTCTCTGGGTGGTCTGGGGCACAGAGGCACAATCGTGGCTCCCGGGGCCTTGACCTGCAGTGCTCAGGTGGTCCTCATGCCTCGGGCCCCTAGCAGCTGGGACTCCGGGGGCCACTATGACTGACTCGATTTTGGGGACCTCTCACTGAGATGTCATCTGGCCACATCACCCAGGCTGGTCTCTGACCCATGGGCTCAGGCAGCCTCCGCCTCTGCCTCCCAGGGCACTGGGCTGATGGCCATGAGCCACGGTGGCCGGCGTGGACTCACACATTCTGTCGGCAGGGGCAATGCAAAGGAATGCCTTGGGATGGAGGCCACCCCTTCCCGTGTAGCCGGGACCTCAGTCACCACCACACGCGACTCCAGCATTTGCATTCCAGGGAGCGATGAAGTCTCATTACATGACCCAGGTTGGTCTCAAACTCCCAATCTCCAGTGGTCCCCCACCTCAGCATCCCAAAGCCAGAGCCTGATTGTCTGCTGATTCACCATCTTTTGGGAACTCTAGGCCCAAGGCAGGGGCCTCCTTTCCAAATAATGTAGGACTGTTCATGATGATCCAAACTCCATACACAAATGGATGTTCTTCTTTTTCCCCCTTTTTTTCTTTGAGTCAGAGTCTCACTCTGTCACCCAGGCTTTAGGGCAGTGGCTCACTAGCGACCACTGCTCTCTCAACCCACTGGGATCTGGTGAGCCTTTTCCTGGCCTTCAGAGGAGCCAGAATGACAGGTGCATGCCAACACGCCTGCTCATTGGGGATGGAGGGTCAAGACGAGGTCTTGCCAAGTTACTCGAAGCCAGGCTCAGGCTGTCCATCAGCCTCGGCCTCCTAAAGTGCTAAAATGATAGGCTAAGCCCCCAAGCCCGGCCTCTATCCTTCATCAAAAATGAACCAGAAGGCCTGGCATGGCGGCCCATGCCTGGAATCCAGGCACACTGGGAGGCGAAGTTGGGAGGATGGCTGGAGCTCAGGAGTCCAAGGCCAGCCTGAGCCATGCAGGGAGACCTCTTCTCCACACCTATCCAATTTAGGGGTTTGGGGTGGAGGTGCCTGTCTTCCAGGCCACTCCAGAGGCTGAGGCAGGTGGATTGCCGGAGCTCACAAATTCATAGCTGGCTGAGAGTGATGGTCGTGTTCCTGGGGCCCAGCCTGGGCCACAGAGCCAGACCTGTCTCCAAAAACATCAGAAGCATACACTGTGTGATGATTCTCAATGGCACGTGGTGTGTTCACAGGGTGACTGGCTTTAGATACAGGCAAAATGAGATTGGGGGAAGAAATGTGCTGGAGTGAGGGACGTGTTCCTATCCTTTTGGGGTGAAAGGTCCTCATTGCCAAGTTGGATGTTCGGCCTGCCTGGGGAACATTTCTCAACTCGGAGGGGAGAGCCAGCCGGACTCAGGTCAGGGAGCCTATGGAACTCCCACACCAAATTGGGGGCAGTCATTGGTGGGGGTAGGAGATAGAAGGTGCCGAGTTTGAGAACCCTCACATGTGGGGGGCAGGGGGGAAGGACTGAGGGCAGAAGATTTGCAAGAGAATAAAGTTATTTCTTTTGTTCTTTCTTTCTTTCCTCACTAGGTTGCTCAGGCTGCTTTCAAAGTGTTCAACTCAGGCCATCCTATTGGCCTGGGCTCCCAAACTTCTGTGATCACAGGCTTTCTATTTGGTCGACATCCTGGTATTCCTGTCTGGTCTTGAAATCTGGGTCAGAGGCGATCCTCCTGCTGAGGCCTGCACTCACCCAAGGATTTTTGGGTTTTGCTTAGGCTCAAAGTGTGGGCTTGCTATGGGTCCAGCTAGTCTCAAGCTCCTGGGCTCCAGTCATCTTTCTGTCTCTGCCTCTTCAAGTGTCAAGGAGACAAGAGTGAGTCACCCGGCCATCCTCGCCCCCCAAAGGTTTGAGAGTCATGCCCTTGCTTTTCCTGAGGCAGCCCCTGGGAGAAGTGAATGGGTATACCCTGGGGAAAGAGGCAGGCGGAGGGGTGGGAGCCTTGTCAGACACATGCCACTGCACCATGCAATGCTCCCAGGGACGGCCTGGCTGGTGACTCCGGCCACCCTCTCCAGGACCCCAGTTGTTGGAATGGAGCTGGCCTTGCCGTGGGTCTCTAAGAGGGGTGTGGAGGCTGTTTGTGGGGGCTCACGCCTGTCATCCCGGCATTCTGGGATGCCAAGTTGAAAGGATGGCCTGGGCCCTCAGGTTCGCGTCCATCCCAGGCACCTTGGTGAGACCTCGTCTCTACAAGTAGCCAAAAAAATGAGCTGAGCATGGTGGCTCATGCCTTTCATTCCAACCACTCAAGAGGGTGTGGTGGGAGGATCGCTGGAGCCCAGTTGGTGGAGGCCATGGTGGCCAATATCAGGCCCCTGAGCTCCGTCCTGG
>NW_007141707.1:0-882 GCF_000164805.1 Carlito syrichta | reverse complement strand
ATAAATCAAAAGTTTAGCCGAGCATGGTGGTGCAAGCCTGTGGTTCCAGACACTGGGTGGGCCAAGGCTGGAGAATCTCCTGAGCCAGGCAGATGGAGTCCACTGTGGTGGTGAGTGTGCCCATGTACTGTGGCCTGGGTGACAGAGTGGGATTCCAACTCCAAATAATAATAATCAGCAGCAGCACCACCACCACCACCCCTGCCACCCAGCACAAGGATTCACCCTCAGGGATGGGAGAGGAAAAGGCACTTCCTGGCCTGTTGTTCGAGGTAAGTTTCAAAGGTGGCCACCAGGCATGTCCATCTTGCACCTACAGACACGTGTTCCAGAAGGCCTGCCTCCACACTCCACACTCATGTCCCATGGAAAAAACACATGTGAACTCACGGAGCAGACAGCCCCAAGTTAGGGCAGCCATCGGGCACAAAGTGATTAAGACTGTACTGCAACGTTGCAACCAGCCCAGGTTTTGATCACCCGGCCTAGCACATTTTGGTGGGGGGAGGGCCCCTTCCTCTCCAGATCACACAGTTGTCCCTGCCCATGCAGATCTTTCCCTGGGGAGTCATGGACACCCGTCTTGACATGTGGGAGGCATCTTTTTTGTCACCGGAGTCTCTCAGGAGGTCTGGGCACAGAGGCACAATCGTGGCTCCCGGAGCCTTGACCTGCAGTGCTCAGGTGGTCCTCATGCCTCGGGCCCCTAGCAGCTGGGACTCCGGGGGCCACTATGACTGACTCGATTTTGGGGACCTCTCACTGAGATGTCATCTGGCCACATCACCCAGGCTGGTATCTGACCCATGGGCTCAGGCAGCCTCCGCCTCTGCCTCCCAGGGCACTGGGCTGATGGCCATGAGCCAGGGTGGCCGGCGTGGA
>NW_007141706.1:0-748 GCF_000164805.1 Carlito syrichta | reverse complement strand
CCATCCTCGCCCCCCAAAGGGTTGAGAGTCATGCCCTTGCTTTTCCTGAGGCAGCCCTGGGAGAAGTGAATGGGTATACCCTGGGGAAAGAGGCAGGCGGAGGGGTGGGAGCCTTGTCAGACACATGCCACTGCACCATGCAATGCTCTCAGGGACGGCCTGGCTGGTGACTCCGGCCACCCTCTCCAGGACCCCAGTTGTTGGAATGGAGCTGGCCTTGCCGTGGGTCTCCAAGAGGGGTGTGGAGGCTGTTTGTGGGGGCTCAAGCCTGTCATTCCGGCGTTCTGGGATGCCAAGGTGAAAGGATGGCCTAGGCCCTCAGGTTTGCGTCCATCCCAGGCACCTTGGTGAGACCTCGTCTCTACAAGTAACCAAAAAAATGAGCTGAGCATGGTGGCTCATGCCTTTCATTCCAATCACTCAAGAGGCTGTGGTGGGAGGATCACTGGAGCCCAGTTGGTGGAGGCCATGGTGGCCAAGAGCAGGCCCCTGAGCTCTGTCCTGGGTGGCAGAGTGGGACTCTGACTCAGAATAACAATACCAACCACCACCACAATCACAACTACAGGCCAGGCTCCAGAGCTCAGACCTGCATCCTGGCCCTGCTGAGGCCCAGGCTAGTGGAAAGCCTGAGCCTGCAGGGTCAAACCCAGCCTGGGAAATGGGGTGAGACCTCATCTTGGCCATCAGAAATAAATACAAAGATTAGCCAGGTGTAGTGTTGCAGACCTGTGATTCCAGGCACTCA
>NW_007141705.1:0-774 GCF_000164805.1 Carlito syrichta | reverse complement strand
AAAACAGATGAATGAGGAGGTGACCCACGAGGGCTATGTTAAACCAGAGTTTCCTGGGTAATGAAACAGTTTGAAATGCTCTGTAGGGCATCTGCAGGCATTAATGATTCCCTTCTAATTTCCATTGACCAAAAATCCATGAAATTGGCATAAATATAAAAGGAACCAACTGGTTCATATAATGGAAAAGGTTACAGGCTGTCTTGGTTTTGGGTGAGTTTTGATTCAGGGGATAAAATAACGCTGTTGATTCCTGATTTCTCCCTTTCTCTTTGCTTAGCCTTCTGCTTGTTGGCTTTGTAAGTTTATCCCAGCAGTTCCAATCTCATATTATTCTTAGGATTGATTTTTCCAACATTCCAAACCATCGCTGTGCCTCTTGGCCTATGTGACAATGGCTGCAGTATGACTGTGGCCAGAGGAACTCTGTGCTGTGATGGGCCATGTGACCATATGGGTAACCACATGCCCCACTCTAGACCCGGGGGATGAGTCAGCTTCATCCAAAAGCACATGGTAGAAGAAGGAGAGGAGAAGCCCCACAGGATTACTCGAATGGGAGCTTGGTATAATCACAGCAGAGAAGCAGGAGCTAGAAAAGTCCAACCTCTTTTTATACAGAAGAGAAAACCAAGGGAAAGAGAAGCCAATGGGATTTTCCAAGCTCATACAGTCATTGAAAAAAAAGATGGGTTAGGAACCAAAGATATCTAATTGTTAGTTTGGACTCCATTCTATTTGACAGTACTTTCAAACAAACAAAGGCAAATGCCC
>NW_007141704.1:0-2274 GCF_000164805.1 Carlito syrichta | reverse complement strand
GAGTGAGAACTCATTCCTTACTGTGAGAACAGATAGCACCAAGTCATTCATGAGGGATCTGCCCCCAAGACCCAGTCACCTCCCACAATGCCTCATTTCCAGCACTGGGGACCACATTTCAACATGAGATTTGAAGAAGACAGATATACAAGTAATAGCAGCATGCCATTGGGTCTAATGGGAAAAGGCCAGGAATGCTGTTAACAGACTCACACAATAAAGAATTATCCAGCTCAAGATGTGAAACATCTTGAAAACTGACACTAGAGTAAGTGATGTGAAAACAGAGGCATGCTGGGGAGTGGCCTTTGTGTATAAGCCAGGGAAACAAAAGCAAGGAGAGAGCTGAGAAAGAGCTATCTGCCCCTTCCTCATGGCTCTCACTGGGCAAATCTAACCTGAAGCTAGAACACAAGGAATCCACTAGGCAGACCACAGACATCAATCTCATAGGCACAGAGCAGGTGAAGGAGGAGTGGACCAGAGGGCACATAAGACACATGCTGTGCAGAGGGCACAAGCTGGGATGTGGTTCAGAATCATCAGGTAAGGATCATTTTGTAAGGTTCAACCTACTAATGGAATCGGAAGGCAGGTAAGATATAGGTCCAATGAGAGAAGCCCCTTTATTTGGACTTCTAATGATATGCACAATTTTTTGCAGGGTTCTGATAATGTTTCCCCAAGTATGCTCTGTGGAACATGAGTATCTCAAATATTTATGGGTTTTGTGAGTGGGGTACAAGTTGACATTATCTAAATCATTTTGGAAGTGCTGCACTAAAGAATGTGAAAAAAGACTAATCAGAGAAGTGGATATCCCAATATTCACAGAAACTTTCTAGAAATGGATAGATTTTAAGTTGGTTCCCAAAACTAATTGACTGAAGAAGAAATTGCACATGAGTCTTCTCATAAGCCAGCACTCTAAGGGCATATGTTTGGAAATATTGACATCTATCTTGCTGGAAAGATGAATTTTGCTCAGTTGTGTTTGACAGAGAAGGGCATCAGTAAGGAGACATAACGTGGCACACAAATATTTATTTCAATAACTGCATGGACTGTCAAAAACACCTAATGAGTGGTGGGCTGTTTTCTTTAGGCCAACAAAGCTTTTGATGCCTTTGAAGACCTGTCAGATGGTTGGTGATCAAGGCTGTTATAGAGAGGTACATAATATGACTTTTATCTTCTTTAGTTTTGAATAGGGATTAATAATTTACTTTCATTTAATTAGACAAACTTACACTGTGACAAACTTCCCTTTTATTTTATAGATGCCTTGTTTTTGTAAAAACAGATGAATGAGGAGGTGACCCACGAGGGCTATGTCATAGCCAGAGTTTCCTGGGTAATGAAACAGTTTGAAATGCTCTGTAGGGCATCTGCAGGCATTAATGATTCCCTTCTAATTTCCATTGACCAAAAATCCATGAAATTGGCATAAACATAAAAGGAACCAACTGGTTCATATAATGGAAAAGGTTACAGGCTGTCTTGGTTTTGGGTGAGTTTTGATTCAGGGGATAAAATAACGCTGTTGATTCCTGATTTCTCCCTTTCTCTTTGCTTAGCCTTCTGCTTGTTGGCTTTGTAAGTTTATCCCAGCAGTTCCAATCTCATATTATTCTTAGGATTGATTTTTCCAACATTCCAAACCATCGCTGTGCCTCTTGGCCTATGTGACAATGGCTGCAGTATGACTGTGGCCAGAGGAACACTGTGCTGTGATGGGCCATGTGACCATATGGGTAACCACATGCCCCACTCTAGACCCGGGAGATGAGTCAGCTTCATCCAAAAGCACATGGTAGAAGAAGGAGAGGAGAAGCCCCACAGGATTACTCAGATGGGAGCTTGGTATAATCACAGCAGAGAAGCAGGAGCTAGAAAAGTCCAACCTCTTTTTATACAGAGGAGAAAACCAAGGGAAGAGAAGCCAATGGGATTTTCCAAGCTCATACAACCATTGAAAAAAAAGATGGGTTAGGAACCAAAGATATCTAATTGTTAGTTTGGACTCCATTCTATTTGACAGTACATTCAACCAAACAAAGGCAAATGCCCACATAATGCAAGGTGCCTTGGACAAAAGGAAGGGCAATGAAAAAAAGTTCTTGTTTCTAGTCAGAGGGCTCACTATGCTGACGTTATGCCAGATGGAGATGCCTTCCAATGTTTCATTCTGAGTTTACATGGCCCCATCTCCCCATCCCTATACATTTTTCATTAGCTTTCTTTATGTAATAAATGCCTGAGACATGTACCAAG
>NW_007141703.1:0-760 GCF_000164805.1 Carlito syrichta | reverse complement strand
CGATAGGCCCCTCATTGTACAGGCTTCCCCTGCTAGGAACGCATCAGTATCAGTGTACCAGCTAGCATTGTTGTGAGAGGCTACATTCAACTTCAGTGAATTTTTTTGGCAGGGGGGATTCTTTTAACATGTTTACCTATTTTCTGATATAAGATTGATTTATGGGCATGCCTTCCCACACCATGCTGAATGTTCAGCAGTGTTTGACAAAAATTGGAATAACCCTCATTCCCTACTCTCCCTATTCCCCTTATCTTGCCCTGAGAGACTTTTTTTTTCACTTAATGTAAAAAAGTCCTCAAAGGGAAACCTTTTTGCCAATGTGGAAGAGGTAAAACAAAAAACAGCAGAAGCACTAAAAGGCATCCAAATTGACAAGTCCTAAAACTCTTTTGAGCAGTGGAAAAAGCATCTTGATAGTTGTATTGCACCAAACAGAGTAATTTCAAGGTGACTGATGTTTTAACATATAAGAATAAACACACAAGTTTTGGTCTCTCCTTGTAGATACAATGCCCACCCATTGCAGCATGCTCATTAGCAATTTGCCCTCCAATCAATTTTATCAATTTTGGTCACCCTAGAGTGGTGATGCAAATTTTAGCCTCCTTTAAAATCTTTTACATTTAAGACTCCATTGGCATCATTGATTCATCTCTGGGGAGATAGCCTCTTCATTTTGGTCTCTAATATGTATAATTCTGAATCTCTAGGTTAAAAACAGTGTGGAACAGAAGTAAGCCCCCACAATTGAAGGAAC
>NW_007141702.1:0-909 GCF_000164805.1 Carlito syrichta | reverse complement strand
AGATAGCCTCTTCATTTTGGTCTCTAATGTGTATAATCCTGAATCTCTAGATTAAAAACAGTGTGGAACAGAAGTAAGCCCCCACGATTGAAGGAACTTGGTTCTCTTCTGTCTTTCTTGCCTCCTGAATCTGCTTTCTTTTCCTCTTGAGGCCAGTACTCAAAATAGGGCTAACCTTTAGAACTGAAATCTAGCCATGATGGAAATCAAGTGAACTGTTCAGAAGAGACAAAGTCTATTTTCTAATTGATTGTGGCCAAATTTACAAATCAACTCTTTCAAATGAATGTGAGGTACATGGTAGATACTCTGATGTCCCCAATGCAACATTGATAACTGTTGGATGTAAAATTTTAGTGTTCTAGAGTAGAGGCCAAAGTAAACATCTCTCCTCTTTCTTTTTTAAAAGCGGAATAAGCCGGGCTCGGTGACTCAGCCTGTAATCCCGCGCCTTTGGGAGGCTGAGGTGAGTGGATTGCCTGAGCCCGCGGGTTCGAGACCCGCCTGGGCAGTAAGACCTTATCTCTACAATAAATCAAAAAATCAGCCGGGCGTGGTAGCGCATGCCTGTAATTCCAGCTACTCGGAAGGCTGAGGCGGAAGAATCGCCGGAGCCCAGCAGGTGAGGCTGCGGTGGCCGGGAGCGGCCACTGCACTCCAGTCTGGGCGAAAGAGTGAGACTCCAACTCAAAAAAATAAATAAATAAATAAAATAAAAAATAAAAGCGGAATAGTATTCCATTGTGTATATGTGTGTGTGTGTGTGTGTGTGCGTGTGTGTGTGTGTGTGTATCACATTTTCTTTATGTTTTCATGTTTATAGACACATTGTTTCTATATCTTGGCTATTTTCAATAGTGCTATAATAAACATGAGAGTGCAGAGATCTCTTTACACACTGATTTTATT
>NW_007141701.1:0-829 GCF_000164805.1 Carlito syrichta | reverse complement strand
AAATCTAGCCATGATGGAAATCAAGTTGAACTGTTCAGAAAGAGACAAAGTCTATTTCTAATTGATTGTGCCCAATTTACAAATCAACTCTTTCAAATGAATGTGAGGTACATGGTAGATACTCTGATGTCCCCAATGCAACATTGATAACTGTTGGATGTAAAATTTTAGTGTTCTAGAGTAGAGGCCAAAGTAAATATCTCTCCTCTTTCTTTTTTAAAAGCGGAATAAGCCAGGCTCGGTGGCTCAGCCTGTAATCCCGCGCCTTTGGGAGGCTGAGGTGAGTGGATTGCCTGAGCCCGCGGGCTCGAGACCCGCCTGGGCAGTAAGACCTCATCTCTACAATAAATCAAAAAATCAGCCGGGCGTGGTAGCGCATGCCTGTAATTCCAGCTACTCGGAAGGCTGAGGCGGAAGAATCGCCGGAGCCCAGCAGGTGAGGCTGCGGTGGCCGGGAGCGGCCACTGCACTCCAGTCTGGGCGAAAGAGTGAGACTCCAACTCAAATAAATAAATAAATAAATAAATAAATAAAATAAAAAATAAAAGCGGAATAGTATTCCATTGTGTATATGTGTGTGTGTGTGTGTGTGTGTGTGTGTGTGTGTGTATCACATTTTCTTTATGTTTTCATGTTTATAGACACATTGTTTCTATATCTTGGCTATTTTCAATAGTGCTATAATAAACATGAGAGTGCAGAGATCTCTTTTACACACTGATTTTATTTCCTCTGACCATATAGACAGGAGTGGAATTGCTGTATCATATTGTAGTTCTATTTTTAATTTTTTGAGAATCTCCTCTTTCCAAACTTTACTGTCATCAAA
>NW_007141700.1:4327-9607 GCF_000164805.1 Carlito syrichta | reverse complement strand
TAACTCACTGACATCACTAGCCAGCCAGGTAGCTATCTAGCTGACTTAACTAGCTAGCTACCTACCTAGCCAGTTGACTAGCTAGCTGACTTAACTAGCTGAATTAACAAGCTAGCCAGTTGGCTAGCCAACTGACTTAACAAGCTGACTTAACTAGCTGCTACCTAGCTAGCCAGTTGACTTAATTAGTTAGCTAACTAGCTAGGTACCTACCTATTCAGTTGTCTTAAATAGTTAGTTTACTAGATGGTTACCTAGCTAACAAGCTGACTTAAATAGTAAGCTGCCTTGCTAGCTAGCTGACAACCAGATAGATAACTAGTTAGCTTAATCGTTATCTAATATTTTAGCTAGGTGACTTAATCATCTAAATATGTCGTTAGCTAATGTGCTGGTTAGCTGACACATCCAGCTGACTTAACTCGATAGCTATCTAGCTAGGTAGCTGACTGTCCAGCTTACTTAACTCACTAGCTAAGTAGCTAGCTAGCCTACTCAACCAGATGACTCAGTTTGCTAACTAGCTAGCTAGCTGACTCAACCAGCTGACTTAACCCATTATTTAACTAGCAAACTACCTGACTGAACCTGCTGACTTAAACCTTTAGCTAATGCGCTAGCTGTCTGTCTTAACCAACTGACTAAATTAGAAGCTGACTAAGTTAGCTGACTTAGCTAGCTGACTTAACTAACTGGCCTGCTTTCTAACCAGTTGAAATAACTGGTTGCTTCATGTCTAGCCAGCTGACAGCAGACTTAACTGCCTGACTTAACTAGTTAGCTAGCTGATGTAACTACCTGAATTAAATAGTTGGCTAACTATTTAACTAGCTGAATAACGAGCTGACTTAATTAATTAGCTAACTATTTAGGTAGCAGACTTAAGTAGCTGACTTAAATAATTAGCTAACTAGTGAGCTAGTTGACTTAGCTAACTTACTTAGCTAGCTAGCTAGCTAACTAGCTAGATGACTTAACTAGTTGGCTAATGAGATAGCTGGCTGAATTAATGAGTTGGTTAATGAGTTAGATAACTGTTTTAACTAGTTGATGAACGATTAAAATAGCTGACTTAACTAGTTGGTTAACGAGTTAGTTAGGTGACTTAAGTTGTTGGATGAAAAGTCGGCTGACTAGCTAGCTCGTTTAACACGTTGGCTGACTACTCGACCAACTTGTTAGCTGGCTTAACAAGTTGGCCGACTAATCTGCCGACTATTTAGCTTTGTTAAATAGTTGGCTGACGAGTTGTCCCCATTGTTAGTTCAGGTAAGTATTTGGTGGATAGTTTGCTCACCTAATTTGTCGGCCGACTGGTGGGTCAACTAGTTAGCTGACCTAACTGGTAGGCCATCTATTTAGCTGACCAAACTTGTTGGCTGGCAAGTTGGCCCACTATTCGGCTGATTGGTTAGCTGACTTAACTAGTTGGCTGCCTAGTAGGCAGAACGTTAAGCTGACTTTACTCGTCGGCCAGTGAGTGAGCAGATAGGTGAGCTGACTTAACTAGTTGGCTGGTGAGAGAGCCAACAAGTCAGCTGAATTAACTAGTTTGCTGACGAGTGAGCCAAAGCAAGTGCTGCCATAACTAGTCTACCGGCTAGTTAGCCGACCAGTGAGCTGACTTAACTCGTCGGCTGGTGAGTGAGCTGACTAGCAGAAATGTTGACCTGTGAGCAAGCCGACAAGTTAGTTGACCTGTTGGCTGGTGTGCGAGATGACTAGTTTGCTGACTGGTTGGCAGGCAAGCGAGCCTACTTGTTAGTTGACCTAATGGAAAGTGAGGGAGCCCACTAGTAAGCTCACCAGCTACCTGAGTTTCTAGCTGATTAGTTAGCTAAGTAACTAGCTGATTTGCTAGCTGACTTGACTATCTAGCTGACTATCTAGCTGACTAGCTAGCTGATTTAACTAGCTAGCTGACTAAGAACCTGACTAGCTAGCTGACTTAACTAGGTACCTGAATAGTTAGCTGATTTGCTAGCTCACTTAACTAGCTAGCTGGCTATCTAGCTGACTTAACTAGCTGACTATCTAGTTGGCTGGCTAGCTGGGTAGCCAGCTGTCTTAACTACCTAGTTACTTGGTTGGCTACACAGCTAGACACCTGTCTTAAATATCTAGCTACCTGGCTGTCTAGTTGGCTAGGCAACTGGCTACCTAGCTAGTGGGCTGAGCACCTGGCTAGCCAACTAGATTAAATAGCCAGCCAGTAGGCTGGACATTGGGATAGCCAGCCGACTTAACTAGCCAGACACTCTGCTGGTTAGCCTGCAAGCCAGCCTGCTTAACTAGCTGGCCACCTAACTGACCAGCCTGCCAACAAGGCGGCTGAACTTGCCAACCACCTAGTTAGGCAGCCATATAACCAGCTGACTTAACTCAGCTGACTTAACTAGAGAGACATCAGGCTAGACAACTGGCTTTAGTAGCTAGCCACTTAGCTAACCAACCAGCTAACCAGTTCACTTATCTCATTGAATTAACTAGCTAGCCAGTCGGCTAGCCAGCTGACTCAATTAGCTAGCTACGTACCTAGTCAGGTGGCTATCGAGCTGACTTAAATAGCTGACTTAACCAGCTAGTCAGCTGGCTAACTAGCTGACTTAACTAGCGAGCTACATAGCAAGCCAGTAGGTAAGCTACTTGAATTAGCTAGCTGACATAAGCAGCTAGCCAACTGGTTGGCCAACTGTCTCAACTAGCTGACATAACTAGTTGACCAGCTGGCTAGGCAGCTGACTTAACTAGCTGACAACTCTAGCTAGCCAGGCTGCAAGCCAGCTGACATAAGTAGATAGTTACCTACTTATCCCGCTGGCTTGCCAGCTGACATAACTACCTAGCTACCTAGCTAACAAGATGGCTAGCGAGTTGAGTTAACTAGGTGACTTAAGTATCTAGCCAGCTGACTAGCCAGCTGACTTAACTAGCTAGATACACAGCTAGGCAGCTGGCTAGCCAGCTGATTTAACTAGCTTACTTAACTAGATAGCCATCTGATTTAACTAGCTGACTTAACAAGCTAGCTACCTTGCTAGACTGCTGAATTTATTAGCTGAAATAACTAAGTAGCTACCTAGATAGATATCTTGCTAGAAAGTCAACTTAAATAGCTGACTTAACAAGCTAGCTAGCTAACATAACTAGCTGACTTAACAAGCTAGCTATCTAGGTAGCCAGCTGACTAAACTAGCCAAAATGACTAGCTAGACTACTGTCTAGCCATCTGAATTAAATGGCTTTTTAACTAGCTAGGGAGATGACTTACCCAGTGACTTTACGAGGTGACTTAACTAGTTATCCAGCTGGTTAGCCACCTGACTTAACTAGTTGATTAACGATCTAGGAACCTCACCAGCCAAGTGACTAAACTAGCTGACTTAACTATATATCCAGTTGGATAGCCAGCTGACATAACTAGCGCTCTAGCTCTCTAGCCACCTGGATAGCCAGCTGACTTAATTAGCTAGAAAGCTGACTAGCCAACTGACTTAACTAGGTCACTAATAGCCAGCCAGCTGGCTAGCCACCTAAATTAACTAGCTGTCTTAACTAGATGGCCTGCTTTCTAGCCAGTTGAAATAACTAGCTTGCTTCATGGCTAGCAAGATGGCTATCCAGCAGAATTAACTAGGTGACTTATCTATCAAGCCAGCTGGCTAGACAGCTGATATAACTAGCTAGTTAGCTATCAAACTGTCTGGCCAGCTGACTTAAATAGCTCTCTACCACTCTAGCCACCTGGATAGCAAGTGACTTAACTAGCTGACTTAAATAGCTAGCCAGCTGGCTAGGAAAGAGACTTAACGATGTCACTACCTAGATAGAGAACTGGCTAGGCAAGTGATTTAACTAGTTGTCTTAACTAGCTGTCCAGCTTTCTAGCCAGTTGAATTAACTTGCTTGCTACATAGCTAGTCAACTGGCTATCCAGCTGAATTAACTAGATGACTTTTCTAGCTAGCCAGCTTTTTATCCAGCTGACTTAACTAGCAAGCTACCTAGCTAGCCAGCTGGCTTGTCAGCTGAATTAACTAGGTGAATTAACTAGCTAGCAAGCTGACTAGACAGCTGACATAAATAGTTAGTAACCTAACTAGCCAACTGGCTAGACAGATGACATAATTGATTAGCTATGTAGCTCGCCAGAAGGCTAGACAGCTGACTTAACTAGCTGACTTCATGAAGTAGACAGCTGGTTAGCCAGCAGACTTAACTAGCTAGCTACCTATCTAGACAGGTGGATAGCAAGCTGACTTAACTAGCTGACATAACTAGACGCCAGATGGCTAGCCAACTCACTTAACTAGCTACCTACCTACATAGCTTGCTGGTTTACAAGCTGTCTTAACTACCTAACTGCCTAGCTAACCTGCTGGCCAGCGAGCTGAGTTTAGTAGGTGACTTAACTCGCTAGCCAGCTGACTTAAAGCTAGCTATCCTGCTTGGCAGCTGGCTTTCCAGCTGACTTAACTAACAGACCACTAGCTAACCAGCTGACTTAAAGAGCTGACTTAACTAGCTAGCTACCTAGCAAGCCAGCTGACTGAACTACCTGATTTAATTGCTAGCTACCTAGCTAGCCATCATATACCTAGCTGACTTAACTAGCTGACTTAACTAGCTAGCAAGCTGCATATCAAAATGACTTAAATAGCTAGATGCCTAGTTACCTAGCTGACTTAACTGACTGTAATTATCAGTGAGCCAGATGGCTACACATCTCATGTAAAAAGGTTTTTAACTAGATAGCCAGCTGGCTAGACAATTGACTTAACAAACTGACAACTAGCTAGCCAGCTGATTAGCCAGCTGACTAAACTACCTGACTTAACCTTCTGACCAGCTGTCTAGCCAGGTGACTTTTATGCCTAGCTAATTAGCTAGCCAGTAGCCTAGCCAGCTGACTTACGATCTGACTTAACGAAGTTGCTAGCTGGCTAGCCAACAGACTTAACTACCTAGCTTCCTAGTTAGACAGCTATATAGCCAGTCGACTTAACAAGCTGACATAACTAGATTGACTGACTTAACTAGCTACCTACCTACAGTTCCCACTGGGTTGCCTGCTAAATTAACTACCACACAGCCTAGATAAACTGCTGGCCGGTGAGCTCACTTAACTAGGTGACTTAACTTGCTAGCCAGTTAGCTAACCAGCTAACTTAACTAGCTAGTTACCCTGATAGACAGTTGGTTTACCAGCTGATTTAACTAACTGACTTAAAAAACTATCCAGTTGACTTAATTAGCTGACTTTAGTAGTTAGTCAGCTGA
>NW_007141700.1:1551-3427 GCF_000164805.1 Carlito syrichta | reverse complement strand
AGCTAACCTGCTATCTCAACCCGCTGAATTAACCCGTTAGTTAGCTAGCTAACAACATAACTCAACCTGCTGACTGAGTTTAGCTAACTAGCTAGCTAGCTGTCTTAACCAGCTGACTAAATTATAAGCTGATGTAACTAGCTGACTAAGCTAGCTGACTTAACAACTTAGCATGCTTAATTAACTGGCTGACTTAACTAGTTAGCTAGCTGACTTTACCTGAATTAAATAGTTAGCTAACTATTTAACTGGCTGAATAACCAGCTGTCTTAACTAATTAGCTGCCTAGTTGGGTAGAAGATTGAGTGTCTGAATTAGTTTGCTATCTAGTGAGCTATCTGACATAGCTAGCTCACAAAGTCAACTAGCTAGTTAGCCAGCTGGCTTTGCTAGCTGACTTAACTAGTTGGCTAATCAGGTAGCTAGCTGACATAACGAATTGGTTAATGAGTTATAACTGTTTTAACTATCTGGTAAACGAGTTAAATAGCTGACTTAGCTATTTGGTTAAGGAGTTGTCTAGGTGACAACGTGTAGGGAGATGAGTCGGCTGACTGGTAAGCTGGTTTACCACTTTGGCTGACTACTATGCCAATTTGTTAGCTAGGTTAACATCTGGCCGACTCGTTGGCTGACTATTTAGCTGGATTAACTAGTTGACTGAAGAGTTGTCCCCTTAGTTAGCTTGGTAAAGTAGTTGGCTTGCTAGTTTGCTGACCTAACTAGTTGGCCGACTAGTTGGTCAAATACTTAGCTGACCTAACTAGTGTGCCAACTAATTAGCTGACATAACTTGTCGGCTGACATCTTGACCCACTAATTGGCCAATTCATTAGCTTACTCAATTTGCGGGCCGGTTCATTGCTGACCATTTAACTGACTTAACTAGTCAGCTGGAAAGTGAGCTGACAGGTGAGCTGACTTAACTAGTCGGTCAGCAAGTTAGCCAACTGATCACAAATAAACTATTCAGTCGTCTAATGAGCCTAAGTGTGTTCTGCAATAACTAGTCGGCCGGCAAGTGAACTGACCATTTGCTGACTTAACTAGTCGGCTGGTGAGCAAACGACTATTTAGCTGACCTTTTGGCCTTCAAGCAAGCCAACAATTTGGCTGGCGAGCGAGCTGAAGTTTCCTGACCAGTTTGCATGCAAGTGAGCCTACTAGTTAGCTAACCTGAGGGAAAGTGAGGGATCCAACTAGATATCTGACCAGCTAGCTGAGTTGCTAGCCGACTAGTTGCTAAGTAACTAAATGATTTGCTAACTGACAACTAGCTAGCCGACAAGCTAGCTGGCTATCTAGCTGACATAACTAGCTAGCAAACAAGCTATCTGTCTAGTTCACTGACTTAACTAGCTAGGAGACTGACTAGTTAGCTGGGTAGCTGAGCTAACTATCAAGCTGATTAGCTAGCTGACTAGCTTGCAGACTTAACTAGCAAGCAGACTTGGAACCTGAGTAGTTAGCTGATTTAACAAGATAGCTGAATATTTAGCTGACTTGCTAGTTGACTTAATTACTAGCTGGCTAGCTACCTGTTTTAACTAGCTGTTAGCTAGTTGGCAGGCTACCTGGCTAGCCAGCTGATTTAACTAGCTAGTTACCTTGTTGGCTAGTCGCCTAGACAGCTGGCTTAACTAGCTAGCTACCTGGCTGGCTAGCTGTCGAGGGACCAGCTAGCTAGTTAGCGGGCTAGCCATCTGGCTAGCCAGCTGGCTTAAATAGCCAGCCGGTTGGCTGAACAGTGGGACAGACAGCCGACTAAACTAGGCAGCCACCTTGCTGCTCAACTGGCTTGCCAGCTGGCTTAACTAGCTGGCCACCTAACTGACCAGCCTGCTAACCAGTCGGCTTACCTTGCCAGCCACTTACC
>NW_007141700.1:0-1531 GCF_000164805.1 Carlito syrichta | reverse complement strand
GCTGATTTAAATAGCAAGCTACTTAGGTAGCCAGCAGGCTAGTCATCTTACTTAACTTGGTCACTTGAATATCTAGCTAGCTGGCTAGACAGCTGACCGAACTAGCTAGCTATCTTGCTAGCATGTTGGCTTGCCAGCTGACTTAATTAGCTAAATTAACCAGCTAGCCAGCTGGCTAGCTAGTTGACTTAATTGCATAGATACCTAGGTAGCCAGCAGGCTAGACAGCTGACTTTACCAGCTGACTTAATGAAGTATCCAGCTGGATAGCCAGCACACGTAACTAGCTAGCTACCTAACTGGACACCTGGATAGCCAACTGACTAAACTACCTGCCATACCTGGATGCCTGATGGCTCGAAAGCTGACTTAACTAACTCCTACCTTCATATCCCGCTGGCTTGCCAGCTGACTTAACTACCTAACTACATAGCTAACCTGCATGCATGCCAGCTGATTTAACTAGTTGACTTAAGTAACTAGCCAACTGGCTAGCCTGCTGACTTAACAAACTGAAATAACTAGCTAACCAGCTGACTTAACTAGCTGACAAAACTAGCTAGCTACCTAGTTATCCAGCTGATTTAACTAGTTGTTTTAACTAGTTAGCTACATAGCTAGCTCTCTTATAGCTAGCTGACTTAACTAGCTAGATAACTGACATATCTAGCTGACTTAACTAGATAGCTTCCTAGCTTGCCAGCTGACTTAACTAGCTGAAATAACTAGCGAGCCATCTGGCAGCCCATCTGACCTAAGTAGCTTTTTAACTAGCTAACAAACTGGCTAGACAACTGACTTAACGTGTTGACTTAACTAGCTGATCAACTAGTTAGCCAGCTGACTAAACTAGCTAAATTAACTACTGGCCACCTGGCTAGACCGCTGACTTAATTGCCTAACTTCCTACCTAGCCAGCAGCCTTGCCAACTGACTTAACTAGCTGACTTAACTAAGTAGCCAGGTGGCTAGCCAGTACACTTAAATTGCTACCTACCTACTTTGACAGCTGAATATCCAGCTGACTTAACTAGGTGACATAACTAGATAGCCTGATGACTAGCCAGCTGACTTAAGCTACCTGCCTACATAGACCGCTGGCTTGCCAGCTGACTTAACTACCTAACTACCTAGCTAATCTGCTGGCCAGCGAGATTATTTAACTATGTGACTTAACTAGCTAGCCAGCTGGCTGGCCAGCTGACTTAACTAGATAGATATCCTGATAGGCATCTGGCTAGCAAGCTGACATAACTAACTGACTTAACTAGCTAGCGAGTTGACTTAACTAGCTGACTTAACTAGCTATCTACCTAGGTAACCAGTTGATTTAACTAGCTGACTTAATTTGACAGCTACCTAGCTAGCCAACTGGCTGGCCAGCTGACTTAACTAGTTGACTCAACTAGATGGCCAGAATAAATTAGCTGACTTAACCAGCTAGCCAGCAGCGTAGCCAGCTGACTTAACTAGCTAGCTACCTAGCTAGCCAGATGGGAAGCAAGCTGAGTTAAGTAGTTGTTTTACTAGT
>NW_007141699.1:0-764 GCF_000164805.1 Carlito syrichta | reverse complement strand
TAAATTGCTACCTACCTACTTTGACAGCTGAATATCCAGCTGACCTAACTAGGTGACATAACTAGATAGCTTGATGATTAGCCAGCTGACTTAAGCTACCTGCCTACATAGACCGCTGGCTTACCAGCTGACTTAACTACCTAACTACCTAGCTAATCTGCTGGCCAGCGAGATTATTTAACTATGTGACTTAACTAGCTAGCCAGCTGGCTGGCCAGCTGACTTAACTAGATAGATATCCTGATAGGCATCTGGCTAGCAAGCTGACATAACTAACTGACTTAACTAGCTAGCGAGTTGACTTACCTAGCTGACTTAAGTAGCTATCTACCTAGGTAACCAGTTGATTTAACTAGCTGACTTAATTTAACAGCTACCTAGCTAGCCAACTGGCTGGCCAGCTGACTTAACTAGTTGACTCAACTAGATGGCCAGAATAAATTAGCTGACTTAACCAGCTAGCCAGCAGGGTAGCCAGCTGACTTAACTAGCTAGCTACCTAGCTAGCCAGATGGGAAGCAAGCTGAGTTAAGTAGTTGTTTTACTAGTTAGCCAGCTGGATCAGCACCTGACTTAACCAGCTTGCTACCTAGGCACCTGGCTATCCAGCTGACTCAACTAGCTGACTTTACATGTTAGACAGCTGGCTAGCCATCTGACTTCACTAGCTCTCTACCTAGCTAGCTAGCTGGCTAGCCAGCTGACTTAGCAAGCTGACTTAACTAGCTAACCAGCTGGCTAGCCAAATGAGTTATCTGGCTCAC
>NW_007141698.1:0-3536 GCF_000164805.1 Carlito syrichta | reverse complement strand
CGGCCAGCAAACTGGCTAACTAGTTATTGACCTAATTAAGTCAGTTGGCTAGTCATTTCCCAGCTAATTAAGACAGCTAGTAAATTCAGCTGGCTATCCAGGTTGCTAGAGAGGAAGAGAGGTAGTTAAGTCAGCTGGCTAGCCAGCTGGATAACTAATTAAGTCAGCAAGTTTAGTCACCTGGCTGCCCAGCTGCCTACGTCATTAATCAACTAGTTAAGTCAGCTGGATAACCAGCTAGCTATGTAGTTAAGTCACCTCGTTAAGTCTGTTGCTTAGCCATCTTGCTGGCTCGTTGAAAAGCTAGTTAAGTCAGATGGCTAGACAGCTGGCTTTCTAGTTATTTCAGCATGTTAAATCAGCTGACTAGCTAGTTAGCTAGTTAAGTCAGCTATTTATGTCAACTAGCTAGCTGGTTAAGTCAGCTAGTTAATTCGGATAGTTAACTAGTTAGCTAGCTAACTAGTTAATTCAGCTATTCTAGTCAGCTGACTAGCTAGGTAGCTACCTAGTTAAGTCAGCTAGTTAAGCCAGCTGGTGAGCTAGTTAAGTAAGCTAGTTAAATCATCTGCTTAGCAGCTGCCTAGCTGGGTATCTAGCTAGTAAATTCAGCTGGCTAGCCACCTGGCTAGCTAGTTAAGTCACCCAGATAAGTCAGCTCACTAGTCAGCTGGTTAGCTAGTTAGTTAGGTAATTAAGTCAGCTGGAAAGCCAGCAGATACATACGTAGCTAGCTAGTTAAGTAAGCTGACTAGCCACCTGGCTGGCTAGTGATTTCAGCTAGTTAAGTCACTTGGCTAAACACCTGTCTAGGTAGGTAGCTAACTAATTAAGTCAGGCTGCTAGCCAGCTGGCTATCTAGTTAAGTCAGTGAGTTATGTGAGCTGATTAGGGATCAGGCTAGCTAGGTGACTGGCTAGTTAAGCCAGCTGGTTAGTTGGATGTCTATCTAGTTAAGTCAGCTAATTAAGTCAGCTGGTTTGCTGGCTGGTTAGCTAGGTGCCTGGCAATTTATGCTGGCTGGTTAGCAGGCTGGTCAGGTATGTGGCCTGCTAGTTAAGCCAGCTGGGTAGCCTGCTGACCAGCAGGGTGACTGGCTAGTTAAGCTGTCTTGTTCTCTGACTGTCAGACATCCGGCTGGCTATTAAAGCCAGCTGGCTAGTCAGCTGGCTAGACCGCAAGCTAGCTATGTGACTGCCTAGCCTGCTAGTCTGCAAAGTAACTAGCTAGTTAAGCCAGCTAGCCAGCCAACTATCTAGTCAGGTAGTTATGTCAGCTGGGTAGCCAGCTAGCTAGTTAAGTCAGGCAGCAAGGTAGTTAACTATTCAGCAGGTTAGTTAAGTCAGCTAGCTACTCAGGTTGCTAGTCAGCTCTCTAGTTATGTCAGCTAGAGAATCAGCTAGCTAGTCAGCTAGATAGTCAACTCAGTTAGCCAGCTAACTAGCCAGTTAACTAGCTAGTTAAGTCAGCTATCTAGAAAGATAGCCTGTTTGCTGGCTAGTTATGTCAGCCTGATAGTCAGCTAACTAGTTAAGTCAGCTAGTTACTTAGCTAACTAGTTGGCTTCCATCTCAGCTACCTGGTCAGCTAATTAGTGGGCTCACTCACTTTCCATCAGGTCAGCTAACTAGTCGGCTCACTCGCCAGCCAACAGACGAACTCACTTGTAGGCTTGTTTTCAGACCAACAGGACAGTTAACTGGTTGACTTGCTCACCAGTCGTCTAGTTAGTCAGCTCACCGGTAGGCTCTCTCTCTAGCTTACTAGTTAAGGTAGCTCACACTTCGGCTCACTTGCCAGTCAAGTAGTTAATTTGGCTCGCCTGACGGCTCACTCGTCGGACAACTAGGTAAGTCTTCTGACTAGACAGCTCAATCGCCAGCCGACTAAAGTCAGCTGAACAATCAGCTCATTTGCCAGGAGACTATTTAATTCAGTTGATCAGTTAGCTCATTCACTGGCCGACTAGTTATGTCAGCTGACCACTCGACTCACTCGCCAGCAGACTACTTAAGTCAGGGCATGTGTTGGCTCACTTGCTGGCCAACTAGTTAAGACAGCTAACTGGTAGGTGGACTAGAAAGCCAAGTAGTTAACTAAGCTAACCAATCGACCGACTAGTTGGCCCACTTTTCAGTCAACATGTTAGCTCAGCTAACCAGTAGGCCAAATAGTTAGGCCAGATAACTAGTTGGCCAGCTAGTCGTCTGACTAATTAGGTCAGCAAACCAGCCAGCCACCTGGTTAAGCGAGCTAGCTAGTGGGCCAACAAGTTAGTCAACTAGTTAACCCAGCTAACTAGTCGGCTGACAATTCAGCCGACATATTAAGTCAGCTAACAAGTCGACCGAGTAGTCAGTCAACGTGTTTAACCAGCTAAGTAGTCAGCTGACTCATCAGCCAAAATGTTAAGGCTCCTACCTAACTCGTAAACCAACCAGCTAAGTAAGCTAGATAACTCATTTAACTACTAGTTAAAACAGTTAGCTAACTCATTAACCAACTCGTTATATCAGCTAGCTACCTCGTTAGCGAACTAGTTAAGTCAGCTATCTAAGTCAGCTAGCTAACAAGGTAGCTAGGTAAGTCAGGTAGCTAAGACAGCTAGCTCTCTAGTTAGCTGTCTATTTAAGTCAGTTACTTAAGTCTGCTACCTAACTAGATAGCTAAATATTAAATCAGCTAGATATTCAGCTAGTTAAATAGTTAGCTAAATATTAAATTCAGGTGGTAAGTCAGCTAGCTAATGAGTAAAGTCGGCCAGTTAAGTCAGATAACTAAGTAGTAAAGTCACTAGTAAGTCAGTTAGTTAAGTCAACTTTCTAATTTAGTCAGTTATTTGAGACAGCTAGCTAGGTACTTAACTAACGGGTTAAGTCAGCAGGTTGAGTCAGGTATTTAGCTAGTTAACTAATGGGTTAAGTCAGCTGATTGAATCAGCTAGCTAGCTAGTTAGCAAATGAGTTGAGTCAGCTGCTTGAGTAGGCTAGCTAGATAGCTAATTAGTTAAGTCAGCTGGATGAGTCAGCTAGCTAACTAGTTAGCCAAAGAGTTATGTCAGATGGCTAAGTCAGCTAGCTAGCTCGTTAGCTAATGAATTAAGTCAGATAGTTAAGTCAGCTGACTAGCACATTAGATAACGAGTAAGCTAACTAGTTAGCTAGCTGGTTAAGTCAGCTAGCTACCTAGGGACCTAACTATTTAAGTCAGCTTGTTAGATAGGTAGTTATCTGGCTAGCTTACTATTTAATTCAGCCAGTTAGCTAGGTAGCTAGTTAGTTAGTTAACTATTAAATCAGCTGGCTAGTTAGGTAGCTAGCTTGTTAAGTCAGCTAGTTAAGTCAGCTGGCTAGCCAGCTGGCTAGCTAGGTAGTGAGCTAGTTAAATCCGTTGGCTAGGCAGCTGGCTAGCTGGTTAATTCAGCTATTTAAGAGAGCTGCGTAGCTAACTGAAAAGGTAGGTAGCTAACTAGTTACATCAGCTAGATAGCTACCTTCCTAGCTAGAGATGTCAGCTAGTTAAGTCAGCTGAATAGA
>NW_007141697.1:0-819 GCF_000164805.1 Carlito syrichta | reverse complement strand
AGGTTGCTAGAGAGGAAGAGAGGTAGTTAAGTCAGCTGGCTAGCCAGCTGGATACTAATTAAGTCAGCAGTTAGTCACCTGGCTGCCCAACTGCCTACGTCATTAATCAACTAGTTAAGTCAGCTGGATAACCAGCTAGCTATGTAGTTAAGTCACCTCGTTAAGTCTGTTGCTTAGCCATCTTGCTGGCTCGTTGAAAAGCTAGTTAAGTCAGATGGCTAGACAGCTGGCTTTCTAGTTATTTCAGCATGTTAAATCAGCTGACTAGCTAGTTAGTTAGTTAAGTCAGCTATTTATGTCAACTAGCTAGCTGGTTAAGTCAGCTAGTTAATTCGGATAGTTAACTAGTTAGCTAGCTAACTAGTTAATTCAGCTATTCTAGTCAGCTGACTAGCTAGGTAGCTACCTAGTTAAGTCAGCTAGTTAAGTCAGCTGGTGAGCTAGTTAAGTAAGCTAGTTAAATCATCTGCTTAGCAGCTGCCTAGCTGGGTATCTAGCTAGTAAATTCAGCTGGCTAGCCACCTGGCTAGCTAGTTAAGTCACCTAGATAAGTCAGCTCACTAGTCAGCTGGTTAGCTAGTTAGTTAGGTAATTAAGTCAGCTGGAAAGCCAGCAGATACATAGGTAGCTAGCTAGTTAAGTCAGCTGACTAGCCACCTGGCTGGCTAGTGATTTCAGCTAGTTAAGTCACTTGGTTAAACACCTGTCTAGGTAGGTAGCTAACTAATTAAGTCAGGGGGCTAACCAGCTGGCTAGCTAGTTAAGTCAGTGAGTTATGTGAGTTGATTAGGGATCAGGCTTGCTAGGTGACTGGCTAGT
>NW_007141696.1:0-926 GCF_000164805.1 Carlito syrichta | reverse complement strand
TGAGTAGGAGCCCAAGGCAATAATCTGTATAAAATTCTGGAAATTCCATATCATCAGCAGGTGATCTAAACTCTGAGCAGTAATTCAAACCAATAACCTTCACACATTCTGAAACTTCCAACTCAAACAACAGGTGATCTACACTCAGAGGAGGAATACAAACCTAAAACCTACACACATAATGAAAGTTCTAAAGAGGCAACATGTGATCTACACTCTGAGTTGGAGTACAAATCAATAATTTATACAGATTTGGAAAGTTCCAAGTAAGACAACAGGTTATCTACATTCTGAGTAGTGATGTGAACCCATAACCTGTACAAATCTTTAAAGTTCCATGTAAGGCAAGAGGTTATCTACATTCTGAGTATGAATACAAACTGATAACCTATACAGATTCTGAAAGGACCAATTAAGGCCATAGGTGATCTACACTCTTAAGAGGAGTGAAAACAAATAACATATGCAGACTCTGAAAGGTCTAAGTAAGGCAACAGGTGATCTCTACTCTGAGTTAGAGTGAAACAGATAACCTATAAATGGTATATGTGTTCTTTTTTTGTGTCTCTGCAATTAAGAGAGGAAAAATGTTTGCATGTGGACTAGTAAACAAATAATATGTATTGCAGCCCATAATTATCTAAATTGACATCAATGATACAGCTGTTAAATCAAAATATTCAAAGAAAAGTTTAGAGATAAGATAAAGTCTGCCATTTGAAGGATGTTACATGTAGTATTAGTGTCAAAAATAGGAGTAGGGAAGAGACATTCTTTCAAGAAAGTGAGGATAGGTCATTTTATGCATTATTATAGTAAGATGTTTACAAAACAAAAATTATACTGTTATATTTACTAATTTAATTATACGTGTTAATTTTACTAAGTGCAATTTATTTTTTTTTTAATTTGACGTAAATTGTATA
>NW_007141695.1:0-966 GCF_000164805.1 Carlito syrichta | reverse complement strand
TACAAATCGATAATTTATACAGATTTGGAAAGTTCCAAGTAAGACAACAGGTTATCTACATTCTGAGTAGTGGTGTGAACCCATAACCTGTACAAATCTTTAAAGTTCCATGTAAGGCAAGAGGTTATCTACATTCTGAGTATGAATACAAACTGATAACCTATACAGATTCTGAAAGGACCAATTAAGGCTATAGGTGATCTACACTCTTAAGAGGAGTGAAAACAAATAACATATACAGACTCTGAAAGGTCTAAGTAAGGCAACAGGTAATCTCTACTCTGAGTTAGAGGGAAACAGAAAACCTATAAATGGTATATGTGTTCTTTTTTTGTGTCTCTGCAATTAAGAGAGGAAAAATGTTTGCATGTGGACTAGTAAACAAATAATATGTATTGCAGCCCATAATTATCTAAATTGACATCAATGATACAGCTGTTAAATCAAAATATTCAAAGAAAAGTTTAGAGATAAGATAAAGTCTGCCATTTGAAGGATGTTACATGTAGTATTAGTGTCAAAAATAGGAGTAGGGAAGAGACATTCTTTCAAGAAAGTGAGGATAGATCATTTTATGCATTATTATAGTAAGATGTTTACAAAACAAAAATTATACTGTTATATTTACTAATTTAATTATAAGTGTTAAATTTTACTAAGTGCAATTTATTTTTTTTTAATTTGACGTAAATTGTATATTTGTGCAACCTTCATCCAAAAAGATTATAAATATTTGAGGACAGAAAAAAGGCATATATACTGAGATGTTTTAAATAAAAACTACTTCATCCTTAAAATATTTTTATTAAAAATTTCTTTTATTCAATGTAGGGAAAATTTCTGGAGTCCAGTGTTAGTGTCATTTAATATAACAGAAAGTTTTTGAGCTGTTTAAACATTGATAAACTGAATGAGAGTTTTTTCTACTTTCTTTTTCACATCACAGTTAAAATCTTCATATTTCAG
>NW_007141694.1:0-1194 GCF_000164805.1 Carlito syrichta | reverse complement strand
GGTGTGCACAATTTCCCGGTCGGATACATCTTCTCCCTTTCTTTATCCTACTGCTGGATCATGGCCATGGCAGTCAACTCTTCTTACCTTCCGAGAAAAGGGGAATATCATGGGGATGGTGGAGCAAGAAAATTGGAGGAGACTGGGTACCAAAATTATGTCCTGCACAGAGTGGCCCCTGCACTGCCTACCTTCAATCTGTTACATAAAAGAGAAATTGAATTGCTTCAGTGGTTGTGTTTAAATCACTAGTATTTGCGATATCTAGAGCATACATCTTATATTCTTTTTTTTTTTTTTGAGTTGGAGTCTCACGCCATCACGCAGGCTGGAATGCAGTGGTACACTCACAGCCACCACAGCCTCAACCTGCTGGGCTCAGGTGATCATTCTGCCTCAGCCTTCCAAGTACCTGGAACTACAGGCGCAAGCCACCACACTGCAATAATCTTTAGATTTATTTTAGAAATGAAGTCTCACCAAATTGTCCAGGCTGATCTCGAACCCCTGGACTCAGGCAATCCTCTCACATTGACCTCCCAAAGAGCTGGGATTATAGATTTGAGCCATTGCACCTGGTCTTATATCATAATTAACAAAAGTAAGTGAGATATTCTCCTCTTCAAAGTGTAAAAAGATGCAAAGGATATTTACCTGGGGCAGCATGGTTTAGCAAAAAAAGCATGGCCTTTACCTTCTCATCAGACTACCTGGATTTGAATTTCAGTTTTTCTATCTACCAGCTGTAGTACCTTGACCAAGTTATTCAAATTCTTTGATACTCAAGATTTATCTATTAAACAATATAAAACAGAACAGAGTTAAAATATCTAATACAGGGGCTTGTGAAGAATGTAAGGGGGTCATGAATATAGACTCCCTGCTACCAAGTAGGCACACAAAAATGGCTTTCTCCCCAGCTCTTCCATCAATTATTCAACTGTCTAATTTTCTACTTAGAGGGACAGTAGATATGTCCAAACTAAGTTTTCATCTCCCCAGGAATTTGCTCTACTCATCGTCTGCCTCATCTCACCTTACTAATCTCCATCTTCCCTTTGTTTGGAAGTAAAAACACTTGTAGTCATCCCATGTGCCTCTGTCTTTCTTCATGTCCCCCACCCACCTGTCAGAAAATTTGTTGGTTCTATATTCCAGATGGATCCAGAATCTAACCTCCTCACAGCATCTGCT
>NW_007141693.1:3843-7155 GCF_000164805.1 Carlito syrichta | reverse complement strand
AAAGTTAGAGAAAGATGGAAAATGATAAACAAATGTTAAGTGACTTAGCAAAAAAGGAAAAAAAGAAAAGAAAAAGAAGTCTACAAAAAAACGTACCAGTAATATGCAAGGAGATTCAGAGTGCAGAACCCAGAAACACTCAGAAAGCAGATCTACCAGGCAAAGGGTAGGGAAGAAAGCAGAAAGTCTGGAATAAAGTCAATCATTCTCTTACCCAAGAAAGAATTTTTTTCTGAAGAAATTGAATGAGAATAGCTCCAATTCCTATATAGTGAGGGTATAATATTGAAAATAGAAAATTAATAAAATGTCTCTATATTCTTCTCTACTGCTTATAAGGTGCTATCCTATTTATAAGTACTAGGCAGGTTGATTGGAAGTATGTTCTGTAGAAATGGATTAGCCCAAGAGAAAGATCCATAGATTTCCCTTTGTAAAGAGGCCAGCATGTTCTCTGATTCATTTCCAGTGAAACATGATGGTTTGAAAAAACTTGCCCATATATGCAGTGCTTCCGATAAGCTTTTCAGTACTTTATATAAAATATGATTAAATCTCCAAGGATCACCTGATGTTTGTGGAAAGCTTTCAAAATCATAGACTGAGACTGAATTGGCTGCATGGTTGTCTACAATTATTGACCAAAAATAACAATTCCTTGAATATGAGAAATTAATATTATTCTTATGTACAATAAGTTCAAAAGTAGGCATTTGAGGATGGGTATGATGGTTCAGAGTCATCAGAAACATAGGCGTCTTCTATGAAAATAACAGAAAAACTATTTTATCAACCTAGAGCTTAGCTTCCAACTGCAAATAACCTCCTGGTTCAAGATGACTACTGGAGCTCCAACCATCATGTCTAATTCCAAGCAGTAGGGAGGAAAGGGAGCAGAAGACAAAAAGATAGCCTCAGTTGAGTTAACCCCCTTTAGTCAGCTTCCTAGCGCCCCTACAAAATACTTCTGCTTATCTTTCTTTGGTCAGAACATACTCATGTGAATATATTTACCTACAAAGGAGGCTGGAAAATACAGTCAGCAGGACGAATATCTGTCCTTAATGTAATTGATTTATGGAAGAAGTAATAAAATTTTGGTAAACAACCAACAATCTCAGATATACACCTCCCCACACACACACAATAGAAAAAGTTATTTGAAAGGAGCAAGGTTAATGTACTGCAGAAAGCTTCATGAATGGTATTTTCAGAAAGCTACAAGATATTCATCCATGAATAAAGAATATACTTCTATTTAAAAAAATAACAAAAATAAAAAAGAGCTACTTGAAACTAAAAATATGGTAGTCACAAAAAGTCATTAAAAAGTATGTATTAAAATATGCAGTTGAAGAAATCTCACAGAAAAATAAAAGCAAAATGTCTAAGATATAAAAAAGTACAGAAAACTAGAAAATCAATCTAGAAAACCTAATATTCTAGTAATAAGTGCTTAAGAAAAGAGATATCAGGAAAAAAAGGGAATAGAAATAATTAGAAGCTTTCTCTTTTCTGAAAGACATATGTTTCTTTTTGAAAGTGCACATTGAGTCAGCCTCGGTGGCTCAGCCTGTAATCCCGCGCCTTTTGGGAGGCCAAGGTAAGTGGATTGCCTGAGCCCGCAGGTTCGAGACCCGCCTGGGCAGGCGAGACCTCATCTCTACAATAAAATTAAAAAAAATTAGCTGGGCGTGGTAGCGCGCGCCTGTAATTCCGGCTACTCGGAAGGCTGAGGCAGAAGGATCGCCAGAGCCCAGCAGGTGAGGCTGCGGTGGCCAGGAGCGGCCACAGCACTCCAGTCTGGGTGACAGAGTGAGACTCCAACTCAAAAAAAAAGAAAGTGTACATTGGATGTCAAATAAAATAAGGGAGAAAAATTCACATAAAGTATATTATCATGAAATATCAGAGAACAAGAAAGACAAAATAAATTTTCCATAATGAGAAAAATGTATTTCCAAAGCAACATTGAAAGATATAACTCAAAAATCTCTTACAAAACCTGAGGAGAAATAATATTCAACCTAGAATTCTCTAGTAAGCCATTGTTAGCTATCAAATGTGAGGACAGAATAGTCATTTACAGACATGGAGACCCAAAGTGCTTGCCTTCCATGCATTCTTTCCCAGAAAACTCTTGGAAGATATCATCTATTACATGATGGAGTAAACCAAGAAAGAGGAAGATATAAGCCTTGGGAAACACAAGATTAACACAAGTAAATAAACTTCCCAGGATAGTAACAAAAAGATCTCTCTGGATGGCAAGTTTGCAACAAGCCTAGAAAGTTACCAGTCAAGACTGAAGGAGAAAGAGAGTGTTCAAGGACAGGAGGAATTAAGCCAAGACACTATAATTGGTTTATTATTTGTTTGATTGTTTATTTACTTATTTATTTTGAGTCAGTGTCTCACTCTGTCACCCAAGCTGGAGCGCAGAGGCACAATTATGACTCACCACAGCCTTGACCTCCTGGGCTCAGGCGATCCTTCTGTCTCAGCCTCCTAAGTAACTGGGACTTCAGGCATGCACCACCATATCCAGGTAAACATTTTATTTTTTTTTTGTAGAAACATGATCTTTCTATGTAGCCCAAGCTGGTTTTGAACACCTGGGTTCAAGTTACCTTCCTGCCTCAGCCTCCAAAAGTGCTGGGATTACAGATATGAGGTACCATGGATCATCCTCAGAAAGTCCTTAGTTTTTGGTTTTTTTGAGTTGGAGTCTCACTCTGTCGCCCAGACTGGAGTGCAGTGGCCACTCCCGGCCATCGCAGCCTCGACCTGCTGGGCTCCGGCGATCCTTCCACCTCAGCCTTCCAAGTGGCCGGAATTACAGGCATGCACTACCACGCCCGGCTGATTTTTTGATTTATGCAGAGATGAGGTCTCACTGCCCAGGCGGGTCTTGAACCCGCGGGCTCACGCAATCCACTCACCTCAACCTCCCAAAGGCGCGGGATTACAGGCTGAGCCACCGAGCCCAGCAAAGTCCTTAGTTTTTAGCAGAATAAATTACTTTGGATCCATAGAATGCTTTGCAGTTAACAAAATCATAGCAGCTATTATCTCCTTGACAGAAAAACCTAAAACTTTGTACAAGAGAGGATAAATACTAGAGGAAAATTTATGGCAACTATGTGGACAATATTTACAAAGCCACAGTAATATATGAAAGGTTAATTGTACCAAAATTTGTGATATAACCACATTATGAGGATGGGAAAGGGAGATTTAGGAAGTAAATGGGGAATGTGAAATTGATAAAGTTAAAAAAAAGAACAATTTAAGTCATGATTTAGAACAATA
>NW_007141693.1:2010-3204 GCF_000164805.1 Carlito syrichta | reverse complement strand
CTCCATTAACTATGAAGCTGGCTTAGTGTAAATATCTGAAATACATCATCAAGAAACACTCAGTCTGTGAACCACTGATACATGCAATAATCCATAAATCCAATCTAAAAAATGTCATGTTGATAGAAAGATGTCAGTACACACAGTATTCATTCATTTTGCCACTGTTCTTTAAGCTATACATATATACTTCTTATACTCATAGTATGATATATTTCCTACTTAAACAACTCTCGAGGTTCACTCCTGCAATATTTTGAGAATCTACTATTTCTACCTAAAAATACGAACCTATGGATGTCACTAATGTTTGTTGAAAATCTACTGTACTGTAGCTTATATACATATACATAACTTCATATATATACACACACATATATATAATTATATATAATATTGAGAATAACAATTGATTATTTGTCATTATTCTAAATTAAAAATTAGAAAAATGAGACTCAGAGAGGTGAAATAACTGCCCAATACCTAGATATGAACACAGATCTAATTGACTCCAGGGTCCCTGCTCTTAATACTGCCATATCATGAATGATTCTGTTATTCTATTGTAAGAACATTTCTAAGAGGAAATACCAAAGGTTATTTGGAGCTTTGTGCAGAGAATTTTCAGAAAAGGCAGTAAAAGCTCCTATTCCTCAGAAATCTGGAGGAGATGGTGATGCTATCTGTGTTGCTTCCTCAGAACCTACTTCAGCATAGCTTTTTCTTTCACCGTCTTTCATTTTTCTGGATAAATGTGTGTCTTGATGTTTTGAGAAAGTTCCATGTTAGAAATTAACTTCATTAGTGATACAGAAACATTTGTCTTTCCTGGTGGGAAACTAAATGAGAAAAAAATTGATCAATAACCAGAAAAAAAGTTAAAAATTACCACAACTTGACCCAGGCTCGGTGGCTTAGCCTGTAATAATGCGCCTTTGGGAGGCTGAGGTGATGGATTGCCTGAGCCCACGGGTTCGAGACCCGCCTGGGCAAGCGAGACCTCATCTCTACAATAAATCAAAAAATTAGCCGGGCGTGGTAGCACATGCCTGTAGTTCCAGCTACTTGGAAGACTGAGGCGGAAGGATCGCCGGAGCTCAGCAGGTCGAGGCTGCGATGGCCGGGAGTGGCCACTGCACTCCAGTCTGGGTGACAGAGTGAGAATCCAACGCAAAAAAAACCAAAAAAAAACAC
>NW_007141693.1:0-1121 GCF_000164805.1 Carlito syrichta | reverse complement strand
TGGGAGCAGCAGATGCTGTGAGGAGGTTAGATTCTGGATCCATCTGGAATATAGAACCAACAAGTTTTCTGACAGGTGGGTTGGGGACATGAAGAAAGACAGAGGCACATGGGATGACTACAAGTGTTTTTACTTCCAAACAAAAGGAAGATGGAGATTAATAAGGTGAGATGAAGTAGACGATGAGTAGAGCAAATTCCTGGGGAGATGCAAACTTAGTTTGGACATATCTACTGTCCCTCTAAGTAGAAAAGTAGACAGTTGAATAATTGATGGAAGAGCTGGGGAGAAAGCCATTTTTGTGTGCCTACTTGGTAGCAGGGAGTCTATATTCATGACCCCCTTACATTCTTCACAAGCCCCTGTATTAGATATTTTAACTCTGTTCTGTTTTATATTGTTTAATAGATAAATCTTGAGTATCAAAGAATTTGAATAACTTGGTCAAGGTACTACAGCTGGTAGATAGAAAAACTGAAATTCAAATCCAGGTTGTCTGATGAGAAGGTAAAGGCCATGCTTTTTTTGCTAAACCATGCTGCCCCAGGTAAATATCCTTTGTATCTTTTTACACTTTGAAGAGGAGAATATCTCACTTACTTTTGTTAATTATGATATAAGACCAGGTGCAATGGCTCAAATCTATAATCCCAGCTCTTTGGGAGGTCAATGTGAGAGGATTGCCTGAGTCCAGGGGTTCGAGATCAGCCTGGACAATTTGGTGAGACTTCATTTCTAAAATAAATCTAAAGATTATTGCGGTGTGGTGGCTTGCGCCTGTAGTTCCAGGTACTTGGAAGGCTGAGGCAAAATGATCACCTGAGCCCAGCAGGTTGAGGCTGTGGTGGCTGTGAGTGTACCACTGCGTTCCAGCCTGCGTGATGGCGTGAGACTCCAACTCAAAAAAAAAAAAAGAATATAAGATGTATGCTCTAGATATCGCAAATACTAGTGATTTAAACACAACCACGAAGCAATTCAGTTTCTCTTTTATGTAACAGATTGAAGGTAGGCAGTACAGGGGCCACTCTGTGCAGGACATATTTTTGGTACCCAGGCTCCTCCAATTTTCTTGCTCCACCATCCCCATGATATTCCCCTTTCTCGGCAGGTAAGAAGAG
>NW_007141692.1:0-807 GCF_000164805.1 Carlito syrichta | reverse complement strand
GCCTTTTGCTAAGAAAGAATAAGTAATCTGGGTTACACGTGTTCTCTATCCCAAAAAAACTACAGGGCCTCTTGCTAAGGGCTAAACAAGAATTAGGGATATGAAGCAGGAATGTAATACTCCTCATAACAGGAAACTTCGAGGCCTCTTGCTAAGGAAAAATAAGGAATCTGTTTTACACGGTTCCTTAATCACAAACTCTACATGGCGTCTTGCTAAGGGCTAAACAAGTATCAGGGTTTCAAAACAGGAATCTGGGGAAAGGGAGTCCTCATATACAGGACACTACATGGCCTCCAGTGAAGGAAGAATAAGGAATCTGTGTTACACGTGTCCTCAATCCGAAAAAATTTTCAGGACGTTTTGCTACTGGACAAACAAGAATCAGGGCTTTGAGTTCACCTCATGATTTGGAGCTATTTAGCTTGTGGATATTAGGAATCAGTCAATTCAGGACTCCAGCAACATTCTGGTCCTCTTGATAGTTGTAAATGGGTACCTGGCACTTCAAGTCCATAGGTTCCTTGGGACAACTAAGGCCAGATTCCAACACAAAAAGGATCATCTTGCCATATGTGGATGTAATTCTTAGTCTCAAGATGAACCTTGTAATTCCGAAACTTCCATTTGTCCTTTTATTTGGGCGGGGCAGACTGTTTTGCAGTTTCCAAATGTTTAGTAAGTATTTTTAAAGGAAACCAGGAATCACGGATTTCCCGAACCTAGGAAACTTGGGGTATCCGTCTTTTTGTATACAGCGTTTTGGAATACACATAGACAGGGAAATTCAAGGCATCTTGCTGAGAG
>NW_007141691.1:0-383 GCF_000164805.1 Carlito syrichta | reverse complement strand
ACATAGCTAACCTGCATGCAAGCCAGCTGATTTAACTAGTTGACTTAAGTAACTAGCCAAATGGCTAGCCTGCTGACTTAACAAACTGAAACAACTAGCTAGCCAGCTGACTTAACTAGCTGACAAAACTAGCTAGCTACCTAGTTATCCAGCTGATTTAACTAGTTGTTTTAACTAGTTAGCTACATAGATAGCTATCATATAGCTAGCTGACTTAGCTAGCTGACTTAACTAGCTAGATAACTGACATATCTAGCTGACTTAACTAGATAGCTTCCTAGCTAGCCAGCTGACTTAACTAGCTGAAATAACTAGTGAGCCATCTGGCAACCCATCTGACCTAAGTAGCTTTTTAACTAGCTAACAAACTGGCTAGACAACTG
>NW_007141690.1:0-1334 GCF_000164805.1 Carlito syrichta | reverse complement strand
TCTACTTAGCAATAGGCAGTGAAGTTTCCTGTATGTGAGGACTTCCATTAACCCAGATTCGTGCTTCAAAAACGTGATTCATGGTTACCTCTTAGGAAGATGGCCTGTAATTTTGGGATTGAGGACTCATATAAGGAAGATTCCTTATACTTCCTTAGCAATATGACGTGTAGTTTCCTGTATATGACGACCTCCATTACCCAGCTTCCTGCTTCACTCTGCAGGATGCCGAGACAGTTCCTGGTGACCGAGAATTCTAGCTTTTTTGGATATCAAGAGAAAGACGTTCATAATGTTCTTTGGGAACTGGAATCCAAGATTCCTCGTTTCCCTTCACAAGACCTTCCCAAAATGGAATATTTCAAACCCTAATCCAAATTCCTACCTGCCCACCCACAAGAATTTTCTGTACTTTGAGGTCACCTGAATCGAAGAATTTTGTACCAATATACCTTTTGATTCTGGGGAATATGATTTGGTCATAGATGGTCCCAGGAACAAAAGGATTTCTAAGGTCAAATCCTTGATTACAACTAAAAGAGGATCAGAAAGATCCTGAGGATATTTAATGACAGATTTAGCATATCCACGGAGCAAGTAGCTCTGAACATGTTGGGACCCAGAAGCCCAGATAGCTGATTAAACTTTATCAAGAGGCCCTGTAGATTCCGGAATATGAGAACTCCGAGAACCAGATTTCGTTTTTAGTCTCAGTAAGATACCCTGATTTTTCCTGTCATTTTGGATTCCAAATTCAGTATATCAATAGACAGACGCCCAGAAATTTCCTAGGTTCGTGGTTTCCGTGATTCCTGGTTACCATTAAAAGTACATAGTAAACATTTGGCAAGTGCAAAACCCTTGTCCCATCTCAAAATAAAGAGACATGGAAGGGAAAGGATTACCGGGTTCATCTTAAGACCAGAATTACATCCGAATTTGGCAAGAAGATTCTTTTTGTCCAAGAGACCCTGTAGATTCCGGTTAATGAGAACTCCCACAACCAGATTTCTATTTCGTTTCAGTAAGATGCCCTGATCTTCCCTGTTGATGTGAATTCCATACACTGTATACAAAAAGACAGATGTCCAGAAGATTTCTAGTTACGTGGAATCCATGATTCCTGTTACCTTTAGAAATATGTCCTAAACATTTGGCAATTGCAAAACCCTTGTCCCCTCTCAAAATAATAAGAGAAACGGAAGAGGAAGGAATATATCGTTCACCTTAAGACCAGAGTTACATCCACATATGGCAAGAAGATTGTTTTTGTCTTGAATCTGACCTTAATTGTTCAAAAACCTAACGGACTTGGAGGGCCCGATACACGTTTA
>NW_007141689.1:0-766 GCF_000164805.1 Carlito syrichta | reverse complement strand
ACTTCCTAAGCAATATGATGTGTAGGTTTCTGTATATGATGATTCCCATTACCCAGGTTTCCTCTTCACTCTGCAGGATGCCGAGACAGTTACTGTTGACCGAGAATTCCAGTTCTTTGGATATCTAGAGAAAGACTCCCATAATGTTCTTTGGAAACTCGAATCCTAGATTCTTGGTTCCCCTTCACAAGACCCTCCCTAAAATGTGGAGTCTTCAAAACACATCCCAATTCCGACCTGCCTGCCCACAAGAATTTTCTGTAGTTTGAGGTCACCTGAATCAAGGGATTTTGTACCAATATGCCTTTTGATTCTGGGAAACATGATTATGGTCGTAGATGTTCCTAGGACAGAAAAGTATTTGATGGACAGATCCTTGCTTACAACTAACAAGATGAAAAGAAAGTTCCTGTGGATCTGTAATGACAGATTTAGTGTATCCACGGAGAAATTAGCTCTGAAAAATGTAGGGACCCAGAAGCTCAGATTGCTAATTAAACCTTTTCAAGAGGCCCTGTAAATTTCGGTTAATGAGAACTCCTACAACCGGATTTCTTTTTCGTTCTCAGCAAGATGCCCTGATGTTCCCTATTCATGTGGATTCCAAACTCTGTATACAAAAAGACAGATGCCCTGAATTTTCCTAGGGACGTGGAATCCATGATTCCTGGTTACCTTTAAAAATACTTACTAAATATTTGGCAACAACGAAACCCTTGTCCCCTCTCAAAATAAAAATTGAAACGGAAGGGGAAGGATTACAGGG
>NW_007141688.1:0-844 GCF_000164805.1 Carlito syrichta | reverse complement strand
ACCCGAGACTCTATGAGAGAGATATAGAGACCACAAAGAGCCAGCTCCGATGCAATCACACGAGGGTCTTTATTCAGGCTCGAGTCTGGGCTCACGCCCGAAGCAGCAGCTTCAGGGACCAGAGCCCCGATTCACAATGGCAAGCAGTTTTTATGCACAATTACAGAGGGAGGGGAAAGAACTCCAAACTTGATTTTACATGATTGGGTAATTTCTCCTAATGGGTACGGGAATACCTGGTATTGGTGGGTGCTGCCCGTGATTGACAGAAACCCACGTAATGGGTCGAGTGAAATGTTAGCTAAGTTAGGTCCATACAGTCTCGGCTTATGAAGTAACCTGGGCCGGCAGACAAAGGGTTACATTAGCCCTTTTAGTTTACTGATCCAGCCCAAGGCTTACTTAGGAAAGCTTGTTTGCTTAACTTTTGCATAGTCATTATGGGACAACAAAAGCCAAACTTAACAAAGTTTTAAATATGAATGCTGCAAACACATACAGTGAATGTGGGGTAGAAAATCATATACTAATTCTGGGAATTTATAATAGCAAGCTTATAATAGCAAGGCAGTTACTTTTATAAAGGTCTTTGTTCCCTGCAGGTTTACATAGCCACTGCTGTAAATTATCACTGAGATATAAACTGGTGATAAAGCCCACCTAGAGAGGAGGTGGCTCCTCTAAGTCTGGTGCCACCTTGTAGGAATGTTTGAAAGAGGCTTATCGCTTTATCCTTTACATCCCGTTGTAAAAGCATAAGTTAGCCTACTGGTTTGGGTTTGACAATGCTTAACCCAAGGATTCTAAATACAAACACTGCTTAAAACCCGACATATGACTAATG
>NW_007141687.1:0-799 GCF_000164805.1 Carlito syrichta | reverse complement strand
GTCGAGTGAAATGTTAGATAAGTAGGTCCATACAGTCTCGGTTTATGAAGTAACCTGGGCCGGCAGACAAAGGGTTACATTAGCCCTTTTAGTTTACCGATCCAGCCCAAGGCTTACTTAGGAAAGCTTGTTTGCTTAACTTTTGCATAGTCATTATGGGACAACAAAAGCCAAACTTAACAAAGTTTTAAATATGAATGCTGCGAACGCATACAGTGAATGTGGGGTAGAAAATCATATACTAATTCTGGGAATTTATAATAGCAAGCTTATAATAGCAAGGCAGTTACTTTTATAAAGGTCTTTGTTCCCTGCAGGTTTACATAGCCACTGCTGTAATTTATCACTGAGATATAAACCGGTGATAAAGCCCACCTAGAGAGGAGGTGGCTCCTCTAAGTCTGGTGCCACCTTGTAGGAATGTTTGAAAGAGGCTTATCGCTTTATCCTTTACATCCCGTTGTAAAAGCATAAGTTAGCCTACTGGTTTGGGTTTGACAATGCTTAACCCGAGGATTCTAAATACAAACACTGCTTAAAACCCGACATATGCCTAATTCTACGGGGTCTGAGGTAGGATTCAAAGTACTAAGATTTCATAAAATACATGAGGTAGTCATAAAATACATGAGGTAGGAATACACAAAATATATAGTAAACATGAGGTGGGGATATATGAAATATAGTGAACTAAACGCTGCTTTTACAGCAAATAAGTTTCTTGGTTTCTTGGGTCTCTCAATAGCATGCTCTTAACCTAAATCTATTGTTGTCCTCTCATCGGCACCTTCTCATGAGG
>NW_007141686.1:0-975 GCF_000164805.1 Carlito syrichta | reverse complement strand
CAGTCTCGGCTTATGAAGTAACCTGGGCCGGCAGACAAAGGGTTACATTAGCCCTTTTAGTTTACTGATCCAGCCCAAGGCTTACTTAGGAAAGCTTGTTTGCTTAACTTTTGCATAGTCATTATGGGACAACAAAAGCCAAACTTAACAAAGTTTTAAATATGAATGCTGCAAACACATACAGTGAATGTGGGGTAGAAAATCATATACTAATTCTGGGAATTTATAATAGCAAGCTTATAATAGCAAGGCAGTTACTTTTATAAAGGTCTTTGTTCCCTGCAGGTTTACATAGCCACTGCTGTAAATTATCACTGAGATATAAACTGGTGATAAAGCCCACCTAGAGAGGAGGTGGCTCCTCTAAGTCTGGTGCCACCTTGTAGGAATGTTTGAAAGAGGCTTATCGCTTTATCCTTTACATCCCGTTGTAAAAGCATAAGTTAGCCTACTGGTTTGGGTTTGACAATGCTTAACCCAAGGATTCTAAATACAAACACTGCTTAAAACCCGACATATGCCTAATTCTACGGGGTCTGAGGTAGGATTCAAAGTACTAAGATTTCATAAAATACATGAGGTAGTCATAAAATACATGAGGTAGGAATACACAAAAGATATAGCAAATATGAGGTGGGGATATATGAAATATAGTGAACTAAACGCTACTTTTACAGCAAATAAGTTTCTTGGTTTCTTGGGTCTCTCAATAGCATGCTCTTAACCTAAATCTATTGTTGTCCTCTCACTAGTTGCTTACAGTAGATAGATACGTCGTGTTTCTTGTTCTAGATTACTGTCTGAGACTAATCAGTCAGAAAGGCGGTGCCGATCTCTTTTCTTTCTTTCTTTCTTTTTGAGTTGGAGTCTCGCTCTGTCGCCCAGACTGGAGTGCAGTGGCTGCTCCCAACCACCGCAGCCTGGACCTGCTGGGCTCCGGCGCTCCTTCCGCCTCAGCCTTCCGAGTAGCTGGAA
>NW_007141685.1:0-1270 GCF_000164805.1 Carlito syrichta | reverse complement strand
AATTCTACGGGGTCTGAGGTAGGATTCAAAGTACTTAGATTTCATAAATACATGAGGTAGTCATAAAATACATGAGGTAGGAATACACAAAAGATATAGCAAATATGAGGTGGGGATATATGAAATATAGTGAACTAAACGCTACTTTTACAGCAAATAAGTTTCTTGGTTTCTTGGGTCTCTCAATAGCATGCTCTTAACCTAAATCTATTGTTGTCCTCTCACTAGTTGCTTACAGTAGATAGATACGTCGTGTTTCTTGTTCTAGATTACTGTCTGAGACTAAATCAGTCAGAAAGGCGGTGCCGATCTCTTTTCTTTCTTTCTTTCTTTTTGAGTTGGAGTCTCGCTCTGTCGCCCAGACTGGAGTGCAGTGGCTGCTCCCAACCACCGCAGCCTGGACCTGCTGGGCTCCGGCGCTCCTTCCGCCTCAGCCTTCCGAGTAGCTGGAACGACAGGCTCGCGCTACCACGCCCGGCTAAGTTTGGGTTTATTGTGGAGATGAGATCTTGCCAAGTTGCCCAGGTGGTTCTCGAACCCACGGGCTCAGGCAATCCACTCACCTCGGCCTCCCAAGCGCGAGATTATAGGCTGAGCCACGGAGCCCGGCTCCTATCTCTTTTCTTTTAGTTAACATCCATATTTTGAGCCAACGTTATTTACATTTATTCCTATATCAAATTACAAACACTGAAATTTTAAATTTTACTGTGGCTGACTGACTTCAAAAGAAAATCCATGAGCATAGAAATATATCAAACATGAAATGCAGTTATTTCTAGGGCAGAGTTATTATTCAAGATGCATAAAAACCACATAAAAGCAAAATTTTTGACACACACATATGTATATTTTTCATGGCTCTATTATTTCTTACACTAGAAAGGGGACATCGGATACCCTATTATATTTATTCTAAGTTCACATTAACATATTATAAACAGTTTGACAGGTTTTCACTTCCATATCAAGTGTGAGCTTTTTTTTTTGAGTTGGAGTCTCACTCTGTCGCCCTCCGGCGATCCTTCACCTCAGCCTTCCGAGTAGCCGGAATTACAGGCTCGTGCTACCACGCCCGGCTGATTTTTTTGATTTTTATTGTAGAGATGAGGTCTCGCCTGCCCAGGCGGGTCTCGAACCCGCGGGCTCAGGCAATCCACTCACCTCAGCCTCCCAAAGGCATGGGATTACAGGCTGAGCCACATATCAAACACAATCCTGACTATGTAAAGACTATCAATTCGCATTTTTGTTGTATAAAAAGTCAATT
>NW_007141684.1:0-5429 GCF_000164805.1 Carlito syrichta | reverse complement strand
AAAAATTTGAAATTGGACAGATAGTAAGACTCAAAACCTTTTGCCCATATGTATCCATCTATCCCCTTTATATTATGGGGAAGAGATATTCTTGCTCAAATAAGCATGTGTTTATATAGCCCTAATGATAAAGCTTCAGCACAAATGCTGTAGATAGGCTATGATCCTTTTAAGGAACTTGGTAAAGACAGAGAATACAAAAACTTACTCTAGTGAATGAAAAAACAAACCGAACAGGCATTGGCTATTCAAATTTACCCTATAGGCCATTGTTGTTAAGGTTGCATGTCAATAAGCCAGTTTTGGGTAAAACAATGGCCTATACCATCTAAGAAACTTAAGGCAGCAAAAGATTTGGTGCAACAGCAGTTAAAAGCTGGCCTATAATTGTTATAAAGAAAAAATAAAACAAATACTTAGAGTTATGCGTAAGGTGAAACTGCAGATGTATTCTGCTTTAAATTAATAAGAAAACTTAAAAAATATGTTGACAGGTATTTGGAGGATGGTAATTCACAAAGAATTTTTTTACATATTATTCATTATAAAATTAAATAGGATTTTATTTTGTGTATTTAAGTTACAATTTTTCTCATACAAATTTACCTTATCCACAACTTTATATACAGTATATCAAATGATTAAGGCAGGGAGGAAACAGAATAAAAAGAATTAATAAGCATGAGAAAATCAGTGGGAAAACTTTCAAACTGAGTATGAAAGCCTACAGATTCTAAATACTACTATGGAAAAATTTATGCTGTATAATGACTGTAGTTCTATCATTTCATTTTAGAAGTATACCCTTGAATCCTCAGCCAAAATAAGTAATGTTAGTGCCATGAAAATTGAATTGATAAGGAAGCAATTTTATAACTCTAGGGCATGGCTAAAATCTAACATGGCAAGCACTAGAAAACATAGCATTCTGATTAAGGATTGTCTGGTTTGGCTCTCCTGGTCAGTTAAATTATCCCAAGAGCCATCTAATTACTAGGAATGCTCACATGAGATGAGAATCCCATTTATTCCCATGCATGCAGTTTGCTTCTGCAGGGGAATGTTAGGAGGGGACTGCTAAATGCCACGCTCTACATTACTCGCAGACTATGCCTTCAATAACATATATCTTGGAAGCCACAAGTGAATTGAGTCATAGAAAGAGGGAGACTCCAACTCAGAGTAAATAAATAAATAAAATAAATAAAACCATGCAACAAAAATAATGGGGTATCTGAGATTGGTCCTCTGGTATTCCTAAAATGTAGCTTAAACATAATTTACCTCATCTGCCAAGGACATTATAATTTCTTAATTATTACATGAGCCACATTTTACATAGTGATTAAATTCAGACTAACTAAAGGGTTGGATGTTTCAAGGATGTTTATTAAAGCAATCATTCTCTTAAGTAAAAAGGGTTAATAGGGAAAATCTTCATAGTCATTGTCATAGGGAAAATACAGTTGGCAGTTTATCTTAAAACATTTCATTAATAATACATTATCTTATCACACTATCTACAAGAACCTTGTTATTAAATATGTGGTTTGCAGATCAGCAGCTTGGAGATATTAAAAGGTCAGAAATAGTCTCATTTCTGATCCTTTGTACAGGGCCTGGGTCCACTGAATCAGACCCACTAAATCAAAATCTGCATTTCAATGAGATCCTCCAGGGTAAATGTTGACATTTGAAGTTTGTAAAGACTGGAGCATAATAGGATAGTCATTGAAACCATGCCCTCTTAATTCAAGAGGATCATGTTTTCCAATGATAGCAGTGCCTTCAAAACTGCATCCCACGGCACAATTTTTTTTGGCATTTAACCCAAGAATTAGCTTTATTAGTTACTTGTCTGTTTTAATATTCTCCTTAAATAATAATAATAAACAATAATAAATTGCAAGCATTCAAAGCAAATTCTGGGTAACAAAATAAGAAAGATTTTCACCTCCTTTGTCCCCTCTCACCCCCATATGTACTTGAAAAGCCATTTCAGGTTTCCACATGGCTTGATAGGTCTCTTCTCTAGGGGGTGGCTGGGACAAAAGAATGTTAAAAAATTCCTTGTTGTTCTATGATAAATTTCTCTCAAGTTTATATCTTAACACTGACATACACCGCATCTTTTGAAAACTGCTAGTCTTCATAATGTCTCTCCCTCCTCCCACACTCTTTTACAGACCATTCAATTGCATATTTGTGCTAGCATGGAGCATTCTCCCCTTCCTTGGTCCATTCCTTTTACTAACAGCCACCGCTTTCCATGCCCTTATGCCCTAAGTTTACTTCATCTATTCGGGTTCCTGACTGTAGGCATGTCCGGCCTCCTGACAATAGTCCTGCATATACATCTAAATCTTTCCAGCAATTTTACTCCCAATTTAATATTTCTCATTCCACAGAAATTCCCTACAACCCACAAGGTCAAGCCATAGTTGAAAGAGTTCACCAAACTTTAAAAAATCAATTAAGTTGTAAGAGGGTGAGTTCAAATATAGATCTCCTCACCACATCTTGAATCACACTTTATTTGTTATTAATCATTTAAATTTGGACTCCTCAGGCTATTCAGCTATGACTAGACATTGAGATCCAGAAGAAAGTATAAAACCTCTGATAAAATGAAGGCTTCTTACAGGAAAAGTGGAAAGTCTGCTTTATTTCGTGCTCAAGTCAAACATGTTACTAATCGTAATTTTTCTTATGAAGGACATTCCAACTCCCTCTCTATTTGTTTTTATAATAATTCTGCTTTTAATAATTACTAGACTTCTTGCTTAATGTCTACCTTTAAGTCTCTGAGTACAGAAAGCCCTTATCAGGACAATATCAAGGACAGTTGGCGACTGGAGATGTTAATGCCTGGAGGAACCGCCCCTAGCCGTGCGAGTAGAGCTTCATCGCCTCTCAGCATATCTGCTTGCCCCTTCAATGATAGGAAAAGGACTGGTCACTCATACAGCGAGATGCTGGCTTCCCGAAATGGAGAGGCTGTGCTTACAACTCTAAGGTGGACTATCCTATACCTGGTGAAAAACTATATATTAGTGACTGGGGTTTTAATGGCTCTACGCTTGCTACAACTAGAAGGCACCCGTATGAATGGGCTACATGTTTCAAACTTTATGTTCAAAGTTCTCTATCCTCTAATCATTCATCACAGACTCAGCTTTATTGATTGTTTGCAGCAACAGGTCCTGTAACATTTTATTGTCCTCATTCTGGTTTTAGAACCTTTTTACAGGCCTGTGTTGATTCCCCATATATTTTGTTAATTGCTAATGCTCATTCTATTTACTCAGTAATATATAATTTTGGTCATTTTGAAATTAATTGTGAAAATTGTACTTTGTCTAATTGTATTATTGGTAACCCATATCAAGTATTTCTGTTAAAGCATCCTTCTTACGTTTTTGTGCCTGTTCAGCTACCGGAACCGTGGTATTCTTCTCCAGGTTATTATTTGCTAGAACAGACTACTGCTATGTTAAAAAGACAATGCAGATTCGTAGCTGCCTTAATTTTAGGAATTTCTGCTTTAATAGCTATCATAGGATCTGTAGCAGCGTCTGCCACTGCTTTGGTTCAAGAAGTTCACACAGCTAATCATGTGAATGATTTGTCTCAAAATGTTAGCTTAGCTTTATTTACTCAAGAGCAGATAGATAAAGGTATTATTGATAGGTTGAATGCTTTAGAATCAGCACTAGTATATATAGGAAACCAAATACAACACATTAAGGTTCAAATGTCTGTAGCTTGTCACGCTCAATTTAAATGGATTTGTGTTACACATTTGCCATATGATGGTCAGGATGTCAGTTGGACTGATGTCCAGAAAGATCTTATGGGAGTTTGGCAGTCTTCTAATTCTTCTTTAAACATTCAACAGTTGCATAGTCAGAGTACTGCTATTTCTCAAGCACACCTGTCTACACTTTCAGTTTCTCAACTAGCATCTAGATTTACTTCTTCCCTTTCTCAGTTTGTGGCTTCCAATTCTATTTGGAATCTGATCTATAATTTCATTGCTATTGGTATAATTGTTCTTTTTCTGCTGTTTATCTTTCCAGTCATCATCCAACGTTTAAGGAAAGCAGTTCAACGTAACTCTGATAATATTCATTTGGCAGTTCTTACTAATAAAACAAAAAAAAATGTCATCTATCAGCTGGTCACTTATGTCATAAAGGCTAATATTTTGTGTCATCAGCTCACCATTCTTCATTCTCCCTATGTCCCCTCAAGTCTTTACGCTCTTGGTATTCAGTGATGGGTAAGATTCCAGCCACCTGGTATGAACCTAAGACAGGCATTCCCCGCGGGAAAGGGGAACAGGCCAATGACGGGTAACAACTATGGTGAGGCGAGAACAACCTAAGACAGAAGCCAAGATGTTTTGGTGGTTTGTTTTAATAAAAAAGGGGGAAATGTTGGGAGCCAACATCTATAGCTACATGACTGAGGCCTATAAAGGCCCATCTGAAAGATTGCCTCTGACATAGGATATCAGTTTATACCTATAATATTGGCGTGTGATTAGTAACCAGTGTGCATACATGGCAGTAAAACTTATAAGCAAATCTCAATACACCTCATGGAAAGTATATAGCAGAATTATTTTTCTCTGTCTTTCTAAGTTTTACTTCTTTCTAGATATTTTTTAACTTCTATTTCCTGGTAGACTGGTTAGTCAGTTTTGGAAAGCTGTTTCCCCTAGGGCTAAGATTAGAAACTAAATTACCATGATAGTTTTGTCTCCCTGCCCCTAGCGAGGCAGAACGTTTTCTTTTGTTTCGTTAATTACCGAAACTCTGTCTGCTTCAGCTCACAGCTGCCAACGTGGCGGCCATGCATTTCCTTGTTCAAGAGTGTGACAGCTACTATTTGATTTTTAGAGTAGACTTGTTAGGATAAAATATATACACATACACTCATAGTTGCGTAAATTTTTGCTTGCTGTTTTGTTTCCTTTTGCTACATTACTCAAATATAATAGTTACTATATGATTTATAAAAGAATTAACAATAAGATATTAGCTTAATAAGATATAGCATAGTATTAAAGTCCAATCACTAGATCATATAAAAATTAAAGTTTATACATATGAAACTCATATGAATTATAGTAAAGTTTGGCAGTTTAAGAATAAGTTTTAACTGAGTTATAAGGCATTATGTTAAATCATAATAGGTTAATAGTATAACTAACAGCTAAGTCATTTAAGTAAACTTATAGGTTATAGTATAGTGTTAAGTTGATAAAATTAATCGTTAAAAATATTAGGAGTCAGTAAACCTAGAGTTAACTTAGAAAAGTTTTTTGTATTAATCAGGGTTTAGAACAAAGAGTATAATATGAATGATTCATTGAACATTATGGAAAACACTTTGAACGATTTTGTATTGAAACTGTGCACCTG
>NW_007141683.1:0-801 GCF_000164805.1 Carlito syrichta | reverse complement strand
CTGGCTAGCTGTCGAGGGACCAGCTAGCTAGTTAGTGGGCTAGCCATCTGTCTAGCCAGCTGGCTTAAATAGCCAGCCAGTTGGCTGAACAGTGGGATAGACAGCCGACTAAACTAGGCAGACACCTTGCTGCTCAACTGGCTTGCCAGCTGGCTTAACTAGCTGGCCACCTCACTGACCAGCCTGCTAACCAGTCGGTTTACCTTGCCAGCCACTTACCTAGCCAGTCGGCTAATCAGCTGAGTTAACTAGCTGATTTAACTAGAGGGCCTGCTTTCTAGCCAGATGAAATAACTATCTTGCTACATAGCTAGCCAGTTGGCTATCCAGCTGAATTTCTAGGAGACTTATCTAACTAACCAGCTCTCTAGACAGCTGACTTAAATAGCAAGCTACTTAGGTAGCCAGCAGGCTAGTCATCTTACTTAACTTGGTCACTTAAATATCTAGCCAGCTGGCTAGACAGCTGACCGAACTGGCTAGCTACCTTGCTAGCATGTTGGCTTGCCAGCTGGCTTAATTAACTAAATTAACCAGCTAGCCAGCTGGCTAGCTAGTTGACTTAATTGCATAGATACCTAGGTAGCCAGCAGGCTAGACAGCTGACTTTACCAGCTGACTTAATGTAGTATCCAGCTGGATAGCCAGCACACTTAACTAGCTAGCTACCTAACTGGACACCTGGATAGCCAACTGACTAAACTACCTGCCATACCTGGATGCCTGATGGCTCGACAGCTGACTTAACTAACTACCTACCTTCATATCCCGCTGGCTTGCCAGCTGACTTAACTACCTAGA
>NW_007141682.1:0-691 GCF_000164805.1 Carlito syrichta | reverse complement strand
CTAGACAGCTGATTTAAATAGCAAGCTACTTAGGTAGCCAGCAGGCTAGTCATCTTACTTAACTTGGTCACTTGAATATCTAGCCAGCTGGCTAGACAGCTGACCGAACTAGCTGGCTATCTTGCTAGCATGTTGGCTTGCCAGCTGACTTAATTAGCTAAATTAACCAGCTAGCCAGCTGGCTAGCTAGTTGACTTAATTGCATAGATACCTAGGTAGCCAGCAGGCTAGACAGCTGACTTTACCAGTTGACTTAATGAAGTATCCAGCTGGATAGCCAGCACACGTAACTAGCTAGCTACCTACCTGGACACCTGGATAGCCAACTGACTAAACTACCTGCCATACCTGGATGCCTGATGGCTCGAAAGCTGACTTAACTAACTACCTACCTTCATATCCCGCTGGCTTGCCAGCTGACTTAACTACCTAACTACATAGCTAACCTGCATGCAAGCCAGCTGATTTAACTAGTTGACTTAAGTAACTAGCCAACTGGCTAGCCTGCTGACTTAACAAACTGAAATAACTAGCTAGACAGCTGACTTAACTAGCTGACAAAACTAGCTAGCTACCTAGTTATCCAGCTGATTTAACTAGTTGTTTTAACTAGTTAGCTACATAGTTAGCTATCATATAGCTAGCTGACTTAACTAGCTGACTTAACTAGCTAGATAACTGACATATCTAG
>NW_007141681.1:0-682 GCF_000164805.1 Carlito syrichta | reverse complement strand
CTAGACAGCTGACTTTACCAGCTGACTTAATGAAGCATCCAGCTGGATAGCCAGCACACGTAACTAGCTAGCTACCTAACTGGACACCTGGATAGCCAACTGACTAAACTACCTGCCATACCTGGATGCCTGATGGCTCGAAAGCTGACTTAACTAACTACCTACCTTCATATCCCGCTGGCTTGCCAGCTGACTTAACTACCTAACTACATAGCTAACCTGCATGCAAGCCAGCTGATTTAACTAGTTGACTTAAGTAACTAGCCAACTGGCTAGCCTGCTGACTTAACAAACTGAAATAACTAGCTAGCCAGCTGACTTAACTAGCTGACAAAACTAGCTAGCTACCTAGTTATCCAGCTGATTTAACTAGTTGTTTTAACTAGTTAGCTACATTTCTTTTCTATCATATAGCTAGCTGACTTAACTAGCTGACTTAACTAGCTAGATAACTGATATATCTAGCTGACTTAACTAGATAGCTTCCTAGCTAGCCAGCTGACTTAACTAGCTGAAAATAACTAGCGAGCCAACTGGCAGCCCATCTGACATAAGTAGCTTTTTAACTAGCTAACAAAACTGGCTAGACAACTGACTTAATGTGTTGACTTTAACTAGCTGATCACTAGTTAGCCAGCTGACTAAACTAGCTAAATTAACTACTTGGCCAGCTGGCTAGCCC
>NW_007141680.1:0-1090 GCF_000164805.1 Carlito syrichta | reverse complement strand
GACTCAACTAGATAGCCAGAATAAATTAGCTGACTTAACCAGCTAGCCAGCAGGGTAGCCAGCTGACTTAACTAGCTAGCTACCTAGCTAGCCAGATGGGAAGCAAGCTGAGTTAAGTAGCTGTTTTACTAGTTAGCCAGCTGGATCAGCACCTGACTTAACCAGCTTGCTACCTAGGCACCTGGCTATCCAGCTGACTCAACTAGCTGACTTTACATGTTAGACAGCTGGCTAGCCATCTGACTTCACTAGCTCTCTACCTAGCCAGCTAGCTGGCTAGCCAGCTGACTTAGCAAGCTGACTTAACTAGCTAACCAGCTGGCTAGCCAAATGAGTTATCTGGCTCACTACCTAGCGAGCCAACTGGCTAACCAGCTGACTAAACTAGCTGACTTAAATAGATGGCCTGTTTGCTAGTTAACTGAATTAACTAGCTTGTTATATAGCAAGCCAGCTGTCTAGCCAGCTGACTTAACTAGGTGACTCAACTATCTAGAGAGCTGAGTAGACATCTGACCTAATTATCTAGCGACCTAGCTAGCCAGGTGTCTAGGTAGCTGACTTAGTTAGGTGACTTTAGTAGCTAGTCAACTGGCTAGTAAACTTACAGAACTACCTAGCTACCTAGCTTGCCAGTTCGAGAGCCAGGTGTCTTAACAAGCTAGCTACCTATGTAGCCCGTTGGCTTGCCAACTGACTTAACTACCCAGCTACCTAGCTAACTAGCTGGGTAGTGAGCTTACTTAACTAGGTTACTTGACTAGCTAATTAACTAGTTAGCCAACTGACTTAACTAGCTAGCTTCACAGCTAGGCAACTGACTAGCCAGCTGACTTAAATCAGTGACTTAACTAGATATCAAGCTGACTTAACTAGCTTACTTAGCCAGCTAGCTTCCTAGCTAGAGGACTGGGTTGACTTGCTGTCTTAATCATCTAGCTACCTAGTCAACTATCTAGCTAGCCAGGTGCCATAGCTAGCTGACTTAACTAGCTACCCAACTGACATAACTAGCTTACTTATATTGCTAGTTTACTAGTCAGCCAGCTGACTTACCTAGCTGAATAACTAGCTGGCTAGATGGCTAACC
>NW_007141679.1:0-384 GCF_000164805.1 Carlito syrichta | reverse complement strand
CCGAAGGCAGCGCCACTTCTGGGTTTCTCAGGCTGCCTGGGAAACCCGGTGACCGCTCCCACCTAATCCGGAGCCTTCAGTCCGATGGGTGGGCTGGGGCCGGGCGGGGGGAGAAAACCGAGTGCTGGGGATTGTCGCCCCGTGGGGCACCCCGAGAGCTCCTCGGAGCCTCCCGCTCGCTGGCGCCAGCGCCTCCTAGTTACAGGGAATCCCTGCCCCTGACCTCTAGATGCTGGCTGGGGACACTGGGGAGCCAGAGGGAAGTCCCTTTCCAGGGCGGCGCCAAAAGAAGTGGCAGAGCCAGAGGCCCACTCCCCTGACCTGCGGATGCTGGCTGGGGGCACAGGGGAGCCGCTAGAGGGGAGTCCCGGGGGTCTCTTTCCA
>NW_007141678.1:0-378 GCF_000164805.1 Carlito syrichta | reverse complement strand
TGTGTGAGAACTGCTAAATTTTGAAAGGTGCTATTCCATGAAGACAACTATAATCTAATCGTCATTCCTCTCACAGAAACAAATTTAAAAAATAAGTAGTTATTAAGCCAATAGATAAAGGACACTGAAAACCAACCACCAGTCACCTATATACTCTGCATCTCTTTGGGAGTGTCTGTATAAGGCTGAAGTGATTCCCACAGCAGGACTTCTTGTATCCCTGTGAGTGGTTTGCTTGACTCTTTGGCTAACTCTCAGTTTGGTTAACTTTGATTAACTCAGTTTTCGGTCAGTTTTTTAATGCAGTTGTACCTTTAATATTTCAGACCTAACAAGATTATTGAATCTTAGGTGAAAACATGTTCCCCAAATCTCTCT
>NW_007141677.1:0-711 GCF_000164805.1 Carlito syrichta | reverse complement strand
GTAACTGCTTATGCAAGTATCGGCTTAATTCTGTTTACACTTGAATTATATATTCCTTTCAATTGTTTCCCCTTTTCTGAATATTCTGCATCTGCCACCAGTTTGTGGAAGGGTAAGATCATGGCTTCTTATATTCCATCTCCTTGTGTATGCATCAGGATCCTTACTACCTAATGCTGATCATCAGGTAACAGTATCCACGTGCAGAAGGTACCTCTGTGTGATTGGGAAATGGTGAGTTCAATCTGGGTGAATGAATTACAAAAAGGAACTCCCTCAAGGTTGAAGAATTAGCAAGTTACCCTTTCCTACAGGTAAGTTTACCAAGATGATTGTCTTGGCAACTAGAAAGAGGGCTGGATTCCAGGCTAGCTTTCCCCTCTATCTGTCAGGTGCCTTTGTGGAGGTCATGAGCTCAGAGTATAAGTTGGCTATAAAAGGTGCTTTCATTTGGGATTCCAGCAGTTCTCCAGGTTCTGTCTTGACAATGAAAAAATAAATTAAATGGCAGAAATAAGCAATATTCCAATATTTAGAAATATTTGCTCATTTCTAATATGTACAGGAAGACTGCATATTTTTATTATAGTAGCATTCACATAACGTAAACTGCATCAACTCACAGTGCAGTGACATTGAGTACATTCATATTGTTGTGCAACCATTGTCACCATCTGAGACTGTGAGCTTTTATAAAGAAGAAAGCCCCAG
>NW_007141676.1:0-687 GCF_000164805.1 Carlito syrichta | reverse complement strand
TTGTTCCATTGCTCAAAGTAAGTTTGGGTCAATAAATGATTTTTGCTTAGAACTGTTAAAGTCTTAGTTATTATCATTCGGAGGTTTGTTTGTGCTCCGAGGTCACCCCAACCGAAATTTACAGCTCATATCCAGTTGGGTATTATTCCTAGTAGGTCGTTTTAGTACTGGTTGAGTAGTTAAATTGAAGCTCCATAGGGTCTTCTCGTCTTATTAAGATATCGCCGCCTCTTCACGGAGATGTCAATTTCACTGATTGGAAGTAGGAGACAGTAAAACCCTCGTGTGGCCATTCATACTAGTCCTTATTTAGAGAACAAGTGATTATGCTACCTTTGCACGGTCAGGATACTGCGGCCGTTTAATATATCACTGGGCAGGCAGTGCCTCTAATATTGGTTATGCTAGAGGTGATGTTTTTGGTAAACAGGTGGGGTTTAAAGTCTTGCCGAGTTCTTTCTACTTCTTTTAATCTTTCCTTTAAGAAAACGCATGCCTGTGTTGGGTTAACAATGGAATTAATAAATCATATATTTGTAGTTGTTTATATTGGGTTGTTAACTATCAGTGGTTTATCCGATCTGATATAAGCTTATGCGAGGAGAATATTTTCTTGTTACTTATATTAGCAGTATTGCTTCTATAATTTTATAGATTGGTCCAGTGTAATTATAAGAGTTGTGGTTA
>NW_007141675.1:0-858 GCF_000164805.1 Carlito syrichta | reverse complement strand
AATGTCTTACAGATGGGGCGAAGACCTTCAAACACTGCATAACATAAGAAAAGAGTGAGCATCACAAATATTTCTTAGTTAGGCTTTTTCTCATTAATTTTTGTTAAATAACTAGCTTAGACAAGAACAATGTTAAATTGTGAAAAATGTTGTTCTGTGTTTACCTAAGGACAAAAAAGTGGAAAAAAAGAAAATCAATCCAGCTGGGTTAGAGGCCAGAGTGGCAAAAAAAAATTGTGTAGTTAAAGTCTTTTCTTCCCATAGGGCAGGGAGAAGTAGATAAGACTGCCTAGATGTGAACTAGGAGGCTGAACTGTAGGTCATTGGAGAGCCACTTTGATCATGTGGCTCTCCACACTTTGCAGGGATGATGTATGCATGTTGGAGAAGATGGCTGGGGCATTTGGTCTCATTAATTTCACATGCTTGAAGAGACTGTTTAACATCTAGTTCTATTCACCAGTATTTACACCTTCTGTCTGCAAGAAATACACTTTCAATCACAGGGACTTCATACTACATGTCTTGGATAGTTGCCTACTCTCATTTAAGATAATTACAAGGCTTTCTACATTTATTAAATTGTCAGTGTGATTATAAGAGATCCATGGTTTTGATGACAGTAAAGTTTGGAAAGAGGAGATTCTCAAAAAATTAAAAATAGAACTACAATATGATACAGCAATTCCACTCCTGTCTATATGGTCAGAGGAAATAAAATCAGTGTGTAAAAGAGATCTCTGCACTCTCATGTTTATTATAGCACTATTCAAAATAGCCAAGATATAGAAACAATGTGTCTATAAACATGAAAACACAAAGAAAACGTGATACACACACACACACACACACACACAC
>NW_007141674.1:0-812 GCF_000164805.1 Carlito syrichta | reverse complement strand
TTGTCCAAGGCACCTTGCATTATGTGAGCATTTGCCTTTGTTTGGTTGAATGTACTGTCAAATAGAATGGAGTCCAAACTAACAATTAGATATCTTTGGTTCCTAACCCATCTTTTTTTCAATGGCTGTATGAGCTTGGAAAATCCCACTGGCTTCTCTTCCCTTGGTTTTCTCCTCTGTACAAAAAGAGGTTGGACTTTTCTAGCTCCTGCTTCTCTGCTGTGATTGTACCAAGTTCCCATCCGAGCAATCCTGTGGGGCTTCTCCTCTCCTTCTTCTGCCATGTGCTTTTGGATGAAACTGACTCATCCCCCGGGTCTAGAGTGGGGCATGTGGTTACCCATATGGTCACATGGCCCATCACAGCACAGAGTTCCTCTGGCCACAGTCATACTGCAGCCATTGTCACATAGGCCAAGAGGCACAGCGATGGTTTGGAATGTTGGAAAAATCAGTCCTAAGAATAATATGAGATTGGAACTGCTGGGATAAACTTACAAAGCCAACAAGCAGAAGGCTAAGCAAAGAGGAAGAGAGAAATCAGGAATCAACAGCGTTATTTTATCCCCTGAATCAAAACTCACCCAAAACCAAGGCAGCCTGTAACCTTTTCCATTATATGAACCAGTTGGTTCCTTTTATGTTTATGCCAATTTCATGGATTTTTGGTCAATGGAAATTAGAAGGGAATCATTAATGCCTGCAGATGCCCTACAGAGCATTTCAAACTGTTTCCTTACCCAGGAAACTCTGGCTGTGACATAGCCCTCATGGGTCACCTCGTCATTCACCTGTTTTTACAAAACAAGGCA
>NW_007141673.1:0-970 GCF_000164805.1 Carlito syrichta | reverse complement strand
TTATGTACCTCTCTATAACAGCCTTGATCACCAACCATCTGACAGATTTTCAAAGGCATCAAAAGCTTTGTTGACCTAAAGAAAACAGCCCACCAGTCATTAGGTGTTTTTGACAGTCCATGCAGTTATTGAAATAAATATTTGTGTGCCACGTTATGTCTTCTTACTGATGCCCTTTTCTGTCAAACACAACTGAGAAAAATTTATCTTTCCAGCAAGATAGATGTCAATATTTCCAAACATATGCCCTTAGAGTGCTGGTTTATGAGAAGACTCATGTGCAATTTCTTCCTTCAGTCAATTAGTTTTGGGAACCAGCTTAAAATCTATCCATTTCTAGAAAGTTTCTGTGAATATTGGGATATCCACTTCTCTGATTAGTCTTTTTTCACATTCTTTAGTGCAGCACTTCCAAGATGATTTAGATAATGTCAACTTGTGCCCCACTCACAACACCCATAAATATTTGAGATACTCATGTTCCACAGAGCATACTTGGGGAAACATTATCAGAACCCTGCAAAAAATTGTGCATATCATTAGAAGTCCAAATAAAGGGGCTTCTCTCATTGGACCTATATCTTACCTGCCTTCCGATTCCATTAGTAGGTTGAACCTTACAAAATGATCCTTATCTGATGGTTCTGAACCACATCCCAGCTTGTGCCCTCTGCACAGGATGTGTCTTATGTGCCCTCTGGTCCACTCCTCCTTCACCTGCTCTGTGCCTATGAGATTGATGTCTGTGGTCTGCCTAGTGGATTCCTTGTGTTCTAGCTTCAGGTTAGATTTGCCCAGTGAGAGCCATGAGGAGAGGGCAGATAGCTCTTTCTCAGCTCTCTCCTTGCTTTTGTTTCCCTGGCTTATACACAAAGGCCACTCCCAGCATTCCTCTGTTTTCACATCACTTACTCTAGTGCCAGTTTTCAAGATGTTTCACATCTTGAGCTGGATAAATCTTTATTGTGTG
>NW_007141672.1:0-886 GCF_000164805.1 Carlito syrichta | reverse complement strand
AAAGTACAAAAAAGCAAAGATACTCACTTTTACCTTTTGCATAATGAATTAGCTAGAACAATTTCACAAAGAGAACTATAACCAAAAACCCCGAACCCAGATGAGCTACTTGTGAATAGACAAAAGGGCACACTCATCTATGTCATAAAATAGTGAGAAGATTTTCAAGTAGCGGTGAAAAGCCTACCGAGCCTGGTGATAGCTGGTTGTCCAGAATAGAATATTAGTTCAACCTTAAATTTACTTACAGAACAAACAATCCCCATGTACATTTAAACGTTACTCTAAAGAGGCACAGCTCTTTAGAAATAGGAAACAACCTTACTTAGAGAGTAATTAAACTCTTTTCCATAGTTGGCCTAAAAGCAGCCACCCATTAAGAAAGCGTCCAAGCTCAACTCTACCCAACATGCCTTAATTTCAATAACTAACCACAACTCTTATAATTACACTGGACCAATCTATAAAATTATAGAAGCAATACTGCTAATATAAGTAACAAGAAAATATTCTCCTCGCATAAGCTTATATCAGATAGGATAAACCACTGATAGTTAACAACCCAATATAAACAACTACAAATATATGATTTATTAATTCCATTGTTAACCCAACACAGGCATGCGTTTTCTTAAAGGAAAGATTAAAAGAAGTAGAAGGAACTCGGCAAGACTTTAAACCCCACCTGTTTACCAAAAACATCACCTCTAGCATAACCAATATTAGAGGCACTGCCTGCCCAGTGATATATTAAACGGCCACGGTATCCTGACCGTGCAAAGGTAGCATAATCACTTGTTCTCTAAATAAGGACTAGTATGAATGGCCACACGAGGGTTTTACTGTCTCCTACTTCAATCAGTGAAATTGACTTCTCCGTGAAGAG
>NW_007141671.1:0-806 GCF_000164805.1 Carlito syrichta | reverse complement strand
AAATAAAATTTAAAAGTAAAAAATAAAATAACAAAAATTAAACTTCTGCTTTTTCACTAAAAACAAGATATGAGTAAAAGAGAATAAAATGTTTTTCAAAATTTTCTAAGCAGCAAAATAGACTAAAAATGTAATAACTGCCAATAGGAGTGACAGGGTCCACCAAACATGTTAGTCCCTACCAAGGAAAGTTTTCTTAATTATTTACACTTCTTTTCTCTATTGGTCTGAAAGATATGTTGGAAAGAAAACGGCAAAGTAGGAAACTAAATTCAAATCCAAGTTTCAACTGTTTTCTAATTCCCAACTCAGTCAATACTTAATTACTTCATGTATGCGTACAGTATCTGAGATAGGAAACATGTAGTTTTAAGGAGCCAAAATTTGCTCAAGGTCCAGGTGCTGTCTAAGGATACAAAAGTTATTTGCATGCACTTCCAAGGACAGGAAATAAAGGACTCTGGGCCACATCCGGTGACTTAAAAATCATCAGCCAACTATTTTCTCTATTTCTGGTCTGTCTCTTGCTTCTAATTCTCTCTTTGTATCTGCAATCTCTTTCTTTCTCTGCTTACTAAACAGCACGTATGTGGCCTGAAGTGACTGAACAAGACCAGGTTCTACCTGACTTTACAGCTCAAGTACTCAGCAATGTTTGACTTATCCCAACTATGAAATGCTCCATCAGTTTTGAGGATCCTCCCTGATGCAACCAGCTGAGGCCAAGACAAAAGGGTTACAAGGTCCATTATGCTTACCTAGGCCTACAACGATAGGCAGAATGATGTTCCCCAAGGTGTCTCTGG
>NW_007141670.1:0-770 GCF_000164805.1 Carlito syrichta | reverse complement strand
ATGAACTGTATGCCCCCAGCAAGTAATTGTCACACTGCTGGAGATTATAGAAAATGGTATATAAGTTGGAAAAAGTTGAATAAAATTGGCTTCAGTCTTGGCCAGACTGTTCCCAGAAGAGCTGCCTCCGTGTGGTTTCTTCTCTCCGTTCTGATTCACCGGTGCGGTCCTAACCCCCCTTTGGTCAGTGCAGGTCACCGACAGCTTTGGCGCCCGAACCCAGGGACCAGACTCCGGTAATTATAAATATATGTTCCCCAGTTTGTTTCTCTCGTTTCAGGACGGACCTTGCCTTAGGGTGCTGCAGCCCCCCCGGAGTGCGCGGGTTGATAGGCAAGTCAGTGTTTAGCGTCGCCGACGGACTGTGCGACTTATCGCCGTGTAGAGCGATTCAATCCTTGTAAAATTACTGTAAAATTATTGTATATTGTGTGTATTGTTTGTTATTACAGTTATGGGGAACTGCGGCTCCAAGGAAAGGAGAGCCTATATTCGTATTATGTGTAAAGCTTTGAAACATAAAGGGGTAAAGGTAAGTAGAGATAAAGTAAATTCTTTTCTAGATTTTGTACAGAAAGTTAATCCATGGTTCCCGGATCAGGGTACTTTAGAATTAGAAACATGGGATGAGGTAGGCAAAAATATGAAAAAATGGTATACTAATCATGGTGGAACACAGATTCCACAAGATTCTTATTCCCTATGGAATATTTTGTGGGAAGCGTTAGTTTTAAATCCTAATTATGGTTCTTTCCCTAGTGACTCAGACT
>NW_007141669.1:0-860 GCF_000164805.1 Carlito syrichta | reverse complement strand
TGGGCGCTTACAACCAGGATTGCCATCTCCTGTAGCAGTGCCCGATAAATATCATATTATTGTTATAGACCTTCAAGATTGTTTTTTCACTATTCCTTGGCTTCTCAGGATAAGCAGAGATTTGCATTTAGTATTCCATCTCCAAATTTGAATAGGCCTCATCAGAGGTTTCAATGGACAGTTTTGCCTCAGGGGATGAAAAACAGTCCAACTTTATGTCAAAAGTATGTTGATGCAGCTTTACAACATTTCAGACAAAGCTACAAGGATATATATCTTATCCATTATATGGATGATATATTAGTGGCTCATTCAGATAGACTATATTTGGAAACAGGATTGGCTATATTAATTCAAGATTTACAAAACTTTGGTCTCCAAGTGGCTCCTGAAAAAATTCAAACTCAGCCACCATTTACTTATTTAGGAAGGCTTATTTTTTCTGATTACATTACACCTCAAAAATTACAATTGGAAGTAAGAAATCTAGATACTTTGAATGATTTTCAGAAATTACTTGGAGACATTAATTGGATAAGACCTTACCTAAAGATTTCTACTTATGAACTAAAACCTCTCTTTGATATATTAAGAGGAGATCCGAATCCTCGGTCTCCAAGGAGTCTAACTCCGGAAGCCACTCAAGCGTTGAAATTAGTACAAGACAAAATTGCTGATCAAAAGGTCAGGAGACTTGACTATTCTCGACCATGGTCATTAATAATATTATCTACTGAATATACTCCTACTGGATGTTTATGGCAACAAGGACCGTTAGAATGGATTCATTTACCTGTGACTGCTAAAAGAATTTTAATAGCTTACCCCACTTATGCTGCTAAATTGATAAAAAAGGAAGA
>NW_007141668.1:0-819 GCF_000164805.1 Carlito syrichta | reverse complement strand
CGTTTCTCAGGGTGGTCAGGAACCTGTGGGCTTAGGCAGTCCTTTCACTTTTGCCTTCCCAAAGTGCGGTGATTATAGGTGTGAGCCACTGCACCTGGCCGAGGGCATTTTCTATGGTAAAAGAATGTCCACTCTTAGCTTCTAGAGGCTGCCTGTATTTCTCATTACATGGTCACCTCCACCTTCAAGCCAGCAGCAGGTCTTAATTCCTTTCTGTGTTTTTTATTTTTTACAGAGATGGGATCTTGCTATGTAGCCCAGCCTTGTCTTGAATTCCTAGCCTTAAGCAGTCCTCGTGCCTCAGCTTCTCAAAGTATTGGGATTATAGGTTTTAGCTACTGTGCCCTATTGATACATATTGTTATATGTGTTCTTTTTGTATTACCAAATAGTATTTCATCATATTAATTTACTTTATTTTTTGTTTTTCCATATGATGAACACCTGGGCTATTTTCATTTTTTGGATATTTTTAATAAAGTGGCATGAACAATCCTGTAGAAGTCTGTTTTATGAATATATGCTTTCATCTGTCTTTGGTAAATGCTTAAGATGGAATTGCTAGGTCATGGGGTGGGTGTATGTTTAGTGTTATTGGAAACCACCAGATGTTTTCTCAAAGTAGTATCATTTCACTCCCACTGATAACGAATAAGAGTTTCAAGAAAGGTCACTTTTAACATGATTTTCTGTATCTTGTACTCATTTTTTTAAATATCATTAAGATTTTACATACATTAACAGTATCCTTCATTTTTCAAGATACCATGGAGTATGGGAATCTTAATTTGGTAGGATTTTGAACAGTGTTACTCAGCC
>NW_007141667.1:0-691 GCF_000164805.1 Carlito syrichta | reverse complement strand
TGAATCAGGATGAAATAGAAACCCTAACAGACCAATAATGAGTAGCAATGAATCAGCAATTAAAGTCTTCCTCCCCTCCCAAGAACAAAAATCCAGGACATGATGGATTCACAGCTGAATTCTACCAATGGTTACATAACTCTACAAATACACTGCAGAGCAGGAAATGTACTTACAGTGTTCCGTGGTTAGGCTGGATCCTGATCTCATGGCTGAGGAGATGTGGCCAAAGTCTTAGAAATATGAGCCAGGTGCCCAGGAAAACGCATCTCCTGAAGGCCCTGGCCTCGCTCCACCCCCGATGTGGCCAGAGGGCCTCACTCCGCCTCAACCCGGGGGTCTCACGGGGCCTCACTCCAACGCAGTCCTGGGCCTGGCACTGCCACTGCTGTGGCCGACTGCAGGAGACCTAGCTCTGCCGACACCGCTGGGTGGCCTAGCTCCACTGCCGCCAGGGCCCTGGAGGTGGACTTCGTGCCGCCGCCGCCGCCACCGCCTTCTGGTGGCCTAGCTCCGCCACCACTACCGCCGCTGCTGCCACAGAGGTCTTCGTTCTGCCGCCGCCACAGCCGGCTCGTGGAGGAGCTGGAGAAAGGGGCCTCACTCCGTGGAGGAGCTGGGCACTTAGCTACTGGGCGTTGAGCTCAACGGGGATTCCGGCCAACAGCCAGGGTGGCGAGCCTGGCACAAC
>NW_007141666.1:0-863 GCF_000164805.1 Carlito syrichta | reverse complement strand
GTAGGTTATTTCTCACTACGAATCTCCTATTCTAATCATTTTTTACAGTGTTTGCAATGAAAATACTTGAAATGTCTTGATTTGAATTTCAGTTATCTTTATTGAGTATTACAGGGTTTTTTTAAAGATATTTCACATAAACATGCTTAAATAAATTTGATGCTATGGTTTATATTATGTTTCACTGTTTTTCATGTTTTTCAATTGCAAGCATAAATATATCATAGTTCTGGAAATTCTTTTTTTCTCTCACAAATCTTTAACCAAAGGCTTAGTATGTTCGGGGGGGGGGTCCCCTGACATACCACAAGTGTACAAATTTAGTTTTAGAATAGTGTTACAAGACCTACTTAATGATAGTTTTCTTTTTACGCTGAGGGAAGGAAATGCAGTTAATATTACCTATTCACGAAATGGCCAGTGGCCAAATATTTAAAATTGTGCTATACATTTTGCAGTCTCAAAAATTTATGATCATAACCGGTAACAAATATTTCCTTTTGAAAGTCTCTTGGATGTCTTTATTTGTGTGATAATCCATGGGCAGTCAACAATATGTTTACATGTAGCAGCTACAGAATTTCTTAATAACTCAAGATTGATACTACCTTATTTAAATTTGATGTGGGTTTTATTCTTGTTTGCGTTAACTTGATATTGTGTGTACAATCGTAGGTAACTTTATTGACGAATGTATTTAAAATAAAACATTTAAATGCTTCATAATTCAAAAATTTGTCAATTTGGAAAATTATGTGTGTGAATTTTTTACATCAACATAGCAGGCAAAGATAAGGGTCATTTGTTGTCCTCTGATGTTAATGAGAAAGTTCACACCTGTTGTTTGGGAAGCATGATTAAGG
>NW_007141665.1:0-789 GCF_000164805.1 Carlito syrichta | reverse complement strand
GCAAGCATAAATATATCTATTATAGTTCTGGAAATTCTTTTTTTCTCTCACAAATCTTTAACCAAAGGCTTAGTATGTTCGGGGGGGGGGTCCCCTGACATACCACAAGTGTACAAATTTAGTTTTAGAATAGTGTTACAAGACCTACTTAATGATAGTTTTCTTTTTACGCTGAGGGAAGGAAATGCAGTTAATATTACCTATTCACGAAATGGCCAGTGGCCAAATATTTAAAATTGTGCTATACATTTTGCAGTCTCAAAAATTTATGATCATAACCGGTAACAAATATTTCCTTTTGAAAGTCTCTTGGATGTCTTTATTTGTGTGATAATCCATGGGCAGTCAACAATATGTTTACATGTAGCAGCTACAGAATTTCTTAATAACTCAAGATTGATACTACGTTATTTAAATTTGATGTGGGTTTTATTCTTGTTTGCGTTAACTTGATATTGTGTGTACAATCGTAGGTAACTTTATTGACGAATGTATTTAAAATAAAACATTTAAATGCTTCATAATTCAAAAATTTGTCAATTTGGAAAATTATGTGTGTGAATTTTTTACATCAACATAGCAGGCAAAGATAAGGGTCATTTGTTGTCCTCTGATGTTAATGAGAAAGTTCACACCTGTTGTTTGGGAAGCATGATTAAGGAACCTCTCCATAGTCTCCAGTGAAAAACTCAAGCTGTGTCATCATGCAAGAAGCCAACCCTTAGTATTCCTGTTTCTGCCTTTAGCTTTTCTATTTAAAGATGCAAGGTTTGTTGCAGTTCTGTTCAG
>NW_007141664.1:0-826 GCF_000164805.1 Carlito syrichta | reverse complement strand
GGGGGGGGGGTCCCTGACATACCACAAGTGTACAAATTTAGTTTTAGAATAGTGTTACAAGACCTACTTAGTGATAGTTTTCTTTTTACGTTGAGGGAAGGAAATGCAGTTAATATAACCTATTCACGAAATGGCCAGTGGCCAAATATTTAAAATTGTGCTATACATTTTGCAGTCTCAAAAATTTATGATCATAACCGGTAACAAATATTTCCTTTTGAAAGTCTCTTGGTTGTCTCTATTTGTGTGATAATCCATGGGCAGTCAACAATATGTTTACATGTAGCAGCTACAGAATTTCTTAATAACTCAAGATTGATACTACCTTATTTAAATTTGATGTGGGCTTTATTCTTGTTTGCGTTAGCTTGATATTGTGTGTACAATCGTAGGTAACTTTATTGATGAATGTATTTAAAATAAAACATTTAAATGCCTCATAATTCAAAAATTTGTCAATTTGGAAAATTATGTGTGTGAATTTTTTACATCAACATAGCAGGCAAAGATAAGGGTCATTTGTTGTCCTCTGATGTTAATGAGAAAGTTCACACCTGTTGTTTGGGAAGCATGATTAAGGAACCTCTCCATAGTCTCCAGTGAAAAACTCAAGCTGTGTCATCATGCAAGAAGCCAACCCTTAGTATTCCTGTTTCTGCCTTTAGCTTTTCTACTTAAAGATGCAAGGTTTGTTGCAGTTCTGTTCACAATAGCAAAAACATGGAACCAAACATGTTACCTATTGAAGCTGGACTGTATAAAATATTGTCGTGTATATACACAATGGAATATTATGCAGCCATAAAGAAAGACAAACATATGACTG
>NW_007141663.1:0-782 GCF_000164805.1 Carlito syrichta | reverse complement strand
AAAACCAGAAGCATGATTAGACTAATCTCTAATAAAAAGACTGGGCAGTAACTTTAACAAAACCTATATATTATAGTTCTCAAAGTTAATTTTTAAGTAAACTGTGGTTCTGATTCCTTAGTGTGTACAATCTCTCAATAAATCCTCGTCATTTGAATGTTTCAAACTGACAAAACATTTTATGTATTGTTTTATATAGATGTCCAGTTAACTGTACTGCAAATTCACTACCACAGTCAGGATTCTCATTTTCAGCCCAGAAAAAGGAGATGAGCACCATGTTGCCCCAACAGTCTCATAGTCTGACTTCTTCCTGTGTGTATAAGTAAAATTTGCTAATAAGCAAGGCCTGAAGGATAAATGTGAAGTCTTTCTAAGGATTATCCTTACAACACAGACATTCATTCTTTAAACTACTGTCTTAATTTTCTAATTCTGCTGTAACAAATTACCTCAAATGTAGTGATTTAAGACTACCCAGATGGGGGCCAGGTGTAATGGCTCATGCTTGTAATCCCAGCACTTTGGGAGTCTGACACACAGGACTGCTTGAGCCCAAGAGTTTGAGACAAGCCTGAGCAACATAGTGAGACCTCACCTCTAGAAAAATAAAAATAAAACTAGCTGGGCATGGTGGTGTGTGCCTGTAGTCCCAGCCACTCAGGAGGCTAAGATGGAAGGATCATCTAAGCCCAGGAGATTGAGGCTATGCTGAGCCCTGATTGTGCCACTGCACTCCAACCTGGGCAAGAGAGTGGACACTGACTTAAAAACAAACAAAC
>NW_007141662.1:0-472 GCF_000164805.1 Carlito syrichta | reverse complement strand
TCATGATAGAATGCACTATTGATTTTGATTAAAAAGCTATTAAGTAGACAGTGTGAGTATTTGAAAGTACAATTTTTAAAAAATATAATGTAACCAAGGATAAAAATTGATAATATATGAATTTATTGAAAAATGTATATTAGAAAGTACTTCAAAATGTATCTATTGAAACACGTGACTCTTTCTTACAGAGATATAGTATGGAGGTGTTACTATAGGAAAAAGTAATCTAGGATTGTTATGAAAGCAATAGATTTATGGAATATTCTTATGAAACCCCCAAATCCATATTATGTGCCTATTAGAGCTTAACATTGTGCTAGCATTACTAGAATGATGATTTTTAAAAATATAGGAATGTGGGCATAACAAAGTATCAAAGATTTTTCAAATAACTGTTCCTAGAGGATCATATCAATACCTGAGGGTAGATGGCACATAGCAGTAATTGCCAAACAGTTACCACATAACC
>NW_007141661.1:0-561 GCF_000164805.1 Carlito syrichta | reverse complement strand
GGTGTTACTATAGGAAAAAGTAATCTAGGATTGTTATGAAAGCAATAGATTTATGGAATATTCTTATGAAACTCCCAAATCCATATTATGTGTCTATTAGAGCTTAACATTGTGCTAGCATTGCTAGAATGATGATTTTTAAAAGTATAGGAATGGGGGCATAACAAAGTATCAAAGATTTTTCAAATAACTGCTCCTAGAGGATTGTATCAATACCTGAGGGTAGATGGCACATAGCAGTAATTGCCAAACAGTTACCACATAACCCTAGCTATCTATTATTTTGATATCTTCAAAGTCCCTGAACTGCGTCGGTTTACAAAGTAGGCCAGAGGGTAATATTTTTAGAAGAATTAGATTAAGAGGCTGGATGCCCAAGCAGTCCATCTATAAGTCACATGCGACTCCTTATACACCCTTCCTAATGACATCGCCTCTACAACTAAAAATTTCAAAATAAAAACCACCCTCTATCATTAACCACCTAAACATACCCCGCCCCGTATCTGTCTCTCTCTCTCTGTCTCTCTCTGTCTCTCTCTCTCTCTCTCTCTCTCTCTC
>NW_007141660.1:0-622 GCF_000164805.1 Carlito syrichta | reverse complement strand
GGCTGCCTTGACCCATGATAACCTTGGTCCAGACCGAGAGTCCAAAGTCAGTTGGCTCAAGCAGAATGTCTCCCCAGAGGTCCACATACATCTGGCCAGCAGGTTAACAGCTTCACAGACACCTCCAATCCAGCATTTCCAACACCAGATACAGAATCTTACCCTACTCTGCACTCTACCCCAATGTCCCACCTCCACAAATGGCACCACATTCATCTCCTTGGTGGGCCAGAAAGCTGGGAGTCATCTTCACACTCCTCCAGCCCTCATGATTCACCTGGGCAAACAGAGTTTAGCAAGGACTTCCTGTGGGCCAGGCCTTGGAGTTGCAAGGGTCTCTGCCCTCCTGAAGCTTAGAGTCAGACGGGGTACACAGAATGTAAGCAATGATCTCAAATAATATATTAATAATACAATCTTGATATTGAATTAAAAAGTAGGATGCCATAAGCCTATGGTAACGAGCAAGCTGGTCTCATTCAGACATCCTAGAGAAATAGTGAAGACAGCTGGGAGTGGTGGGAAGGTAATGCCTGGACTGTGGCTACCATCCAGGGCCTTGAGTTGGAGGGTTCTCTCAGGACCAGCAGCAACCTTACCTCCCAGTCTCAGTCCCACAGCT
>NW_007141659.1:0-738 GCF_000164805.1 Carlito syrichta | reverse complement strand
AAAAATCAAATAGTAGCTGTCACACTCTTGAACAAAGGAAATGCATGGCTGCCAAGATGGCGGCCATGGGCTGAAGCAGACAGTTTCGGTAATTAACGAAACAAAAGAAAACGTTCTGCCTGGCTAGGGCAGGGTGACAAAACTATCATGGTAATTTAGTTTCTAATCTTAGCCCTAGGGGAAACAGCTTTCCAAAGCTGACTAACCAGTCTACCAGGAAATAGAAGTTAAAAAATATCTAGAAAGAAGTAAAACTTAGAAAGACAGAGAAAAATAATTCTGCTATGCACTTTCCATCAGGTGTATTGAGATTTACTTATAAGTTTTACTGCCATGTATGCACACTGGTCACTAATCACACGCCAATATTATAGGTATAACTGATATCCTATGTCAGAGGCGATCTTCCAGATGGGCCTTTACAGGCCTCAGCCATGTAGCTATAGATGTTGGCTCCCAACAACGTTCTTCACAAGAGTACAGGAAAAAGAATAAAATATACATGAACCAACCCCCAAACCAAAAGAAAGACAAAGAAACCAAGTGGAAGAACAACAACTCTATAAGAACTCTATGATAGGGATGAACTCTCACATTTCAATAATTAGCCTGAATGTGAATGGACTAAATGCACCATTGAAAAGACATAGAATGGCAAAATGGATAAAATATCATCAGGCAACAATATACTGCCTTCAAGAGACCCATCTCACTAGAAAGGACATGCACAGACTCAAG
>NW_007141658.1:0-717 GCF_000164805.1 Carlito syrichta | reverse complement strand
AACAGCTTTCCAAAGCTGCTAACCAGTCTACCAGGAAAATAGAAGTTAAAAAATATCTAGAAAGAAGTAAAACTTAGAAAGACAGAGAAAAATAATTCTGCTATGCACTTTCCATCAGGTGTATTGAGATTTACTTATAAGTTTTACTGCCATGTATGCACACTGGTCACTAATCACACGCCAATATTATAGGTATAACTGATATCCTATGTCAGAGGCGATCTTCCAGATGGGCCTTTACAGGCCTCAGCCATGTAGCTATAGATGTTGGCTCCCAACAACGTTCTTCACAAGAGTACAGGAAAAAGAATAAAATATACATGAACCAACCCCCAAACCAAAAGAAAGACAAAGAAACCAAGTGGAAGAACAACAACTCTATAAGAACTCTATGATAGGGATGAACTCTCACATTTCAATAATTAGCCTGAATGTGAATGGACTAAATGCACCATTGAAAAGACATAGAATGGCAAAATGGATAAAATATCATCAGGCAACAATATACTGCCTTCAAGAGACCCATCTCACTAGAAAGGACATGCACAGACTCAAAGTAAGAGGATGGGAAACAAATTTTCAGGTGAATGGAACACAAAGAAAGGAGGAGTCACAATCCTAATTTCAGACAAAATACCATTTAGCTATCAAAAATTTAAAAAGATATAGAGGGCCACTACATAATGATAAAATGTACACTCCATCAACAAGAAATAT
>NW_007141657.1:0-778 GCF_000164805.1 Carlito syrichta | reverse complement strand
ATTTGAATAACTTGGTCAAGGTACTACAGCTGGTAGGTAAAAAAACTGAAATTCAAATCCAGGTTGTCTGATGAGAAGGTAAAGGCCATGCTTTTTTTGCTAAACCATGCTGCCCCAGGTAAATATCCTTTGCATCTTTTTACACTTTGGAGAGTAAAATAACTCACCTATTTTTGTTAATTATGATATAAGACCAGGTGCAATGGCTCAAATCTATAATCCCAGCTCTTTGGGAGGTCAACGTGAGAAGATTGCCTGAGTCCAGGGGTTCGAGATCAGCCTGGACAATTTGGTGAGACTTCATTTCTAAAATAAATCTAAAGATTAGCGTGGCATGGTGGCTTGCGCCTGTAGTTCCAGATACTTGGAAGACTGAGGCAGAATGATCACCTGAGCCCAGCAGGTTGAGGCTGTGGTGGCTGTGAGTGTACTACTGCATTCCAGCCTGCATGATGGCGTGAGACTCCAACTCAAAAAAAAAAAAGAATATAAGATGTATGCTCTAGATATCGCAAATACTAGTGATTTAAACAAAACCACTGAAACAATCCAATTTATCTTTTATGTAACAGATTGAAGGTAGGCAGTGCAGGGGCCACTCTGTGAAGGACATAATTTTGGCACCCAGGCTCCTCCTATTTTCTTGCTCCACCATCCCATGATATTCCCCTTTTCTCGGCAGGTAAGAAGAGCTGAATGCCATGGCCATGACCCAGCAGTAGGATAAAGAAAGGGAGAAGATGTACCCGACCGGGAAATTGTGCACACCATTTCCATT
>NW_007141656.1:0-801 GCF_000164805.1 Carlito syrichta | reverse complement strand
AGTAGCTGGGACTACAGGTGTATGCCACCATCTCTGGCTTATTATTATTATTATTATTTTGTAGAGACAGCATCTCACATATGTTGCCCAGATTGGTTCCAAACTCTTGGGGCTCAAGCAATCCTCTTGCTTTGGCCTTTCAAACTGCTGGGATTACAGACATGAGCCACCACACTTGGTCATGTTGGGCTGAATCTTTGTAATGTCTTCAAGTGAATTCTTATAAAATAAATCCCTTTATGCAGATTGAATTTGAAAAAATGATCACATTTGAATTGATATATGAGTGTGAAAAAATGCCAAGTCTTCATATGAAATATAAGAAAACAATATTTCAAAGAATGGGGACAAAATGAGTGGTAACCTGTGTTTACACTATTGCCACATGAAGCCACTGTCATAGCTGATAGCCAAAACAGTTGTCGTTTTGGGCCAGGGTGTTTTGAATAATAACATGCTTTCAGTAGTGCATCTGCCACATAAACTGTGACCACCCAATATTTTCCAGATAGCTCTTTTACAGCAAAGCAAATCTTGTCAAAATAGCTGTTACTTCTCAATCAAGCTGCCAATTTTAGGAAGATGGAGTCAAAGAAAACAAGATCCTCTCCTCCACTTCTGTTATTAAGTAGAATAACAATGAGAATAATGAACAAGAGGAATGAGAAAAATCTAAAATTGCAAATCCCAAATTTACATTTCTAGCCAAAACTGAACTCCAAATTTGTATATATGCCATCTTAACGAACCCTGTTCTTGGGTAGGGTTACTTATTAATTTACTAGATTAAGTTTATTTCAT
>NW_007141655.1:0-775 GCF_000164805.1 Carlito syrichta | reverse complement strand
TCTTGGGTAGGGTTATTTATTAATTTACTAGATTAAGTTTATTTCATCTATTAAATAGGGGACACTTCGGGTAGAGGTAGGTCCCATCTTTCTTGTCCTTTCGTACTGGGAAAGATAGTAAATAGATAGAAACCGACCGGGATTACTCCGGTCTGAACTCAGATCACGTAGGGTTTTAATCGTTGAACAAACGAACCGTTAATAGCGGTTGCACCATTGGGATATCCTGATCCAACATCGAGGTCGTAAACCCTATTGTCGATATGGACTCTGTAACAGGATTGCACTGTTATCCCTAGGGTAACTTGTTCCATTGCTCAAAGTAAGTTTGGGTCAATAAATTATTTTTGCTTAGACTGTTAAAGTCTTAGTTATTATCATTCGGAGGTTTGTTTGTGCTCCGAGGTCACCCCAACCGAAATTTACAGCTCATATCCAGTTGGGCATTAGTCCTAGTAGGTCGTTTTAGTACTGGTTGAGTAGTTAAATTGAAGCTCCATAGGGTCTTCTCGTCTTATTAAGATATCTCCGCCTCTTCACGGAGATGTCAATTTCACTAATTGGAAGTAGGAGACAGTAAAACCCTCGTGTGGCCATTCATACTAGTCCTTATTTAGAGAACAAGTGATTATGCTACCTTCGCACGGTCAGGATACCGCGGCCGTTTAATATATCACTGGGCAGGCAGTGCCTCTAATATTGGTTATGCTAGAGGTGATGTTTTTGGTAAACAGGTGGGGTTTAAAGTCTTGCCGAGTTCCTTCTACTTCTTTTA
>NW_007141654.1:0-740 GCF_000164805.1 Carlito syrichta | reverse complement strand
TCAGATCACGTAGGATTTTTAATCGTTGAACAAACGAACCGTTAATAGCGGTTGCACCATTGGGATATCCTGATCCAACATCGAGGTCGTAAACCCTATTGTCGATATGGACTCTGTAACAGGATTGCACTGTTATCCCTAGGGTAACTTGTTCCATTGCTCAAAGTAAGTTTGGGTCAATAAATTATTTTTGCTTAGACTGTTAAAGTCTTAGATATTATCATTCGGAGGTTTGTTTGTTCTCCGAGGTCACCCCAACCGAAATTTACAGCTTATATCCAGTTGGGCATTAGTCCTAGTAGGTCGTTTTAGTACTGGTTGAGTAGTTAAATTGAAGCTCCATAGGGTCTTCTCGTCTTATTAAGATATCTCCGCCTCTTCACGGAGATGTCAATTTCACTAATTGGAAGTAGGAGACAGTAAAACCCTCGTGTGGCCATTCATACTAGTCCTTATTTAGAGAACAAGTGATTATGCTACCTTCGCACGGTCAGGATACCGCGGCCGTTTAATATATCACTGGGCAGGCAGTGCCTCTAATATTGGTTATGCTAGAGGTGATGTTTTTGGTAAACAGGTGGGGTTTAAAGTCTTGCCGAGTTCCTTCTACTTCTTTTAATCTTTCCTTTAAGAAAATGCATGCCTGTGTTGGGTTAACAGTGGAATTAATAAATCAAATATTTGTAGTTGTTTATATTGGGTTGTTAACTATCAGTGGTTTATCCGATCTGATATAAGCT
>NW_007141653.1:0-756 GCF_000164805.1 Carlito syrichta | reverse complement strand
TTTATTTGTAGAGCTAAAGTATTATGTCAGTATTGGTTATATTGGGGTTATTGAGTGGAAGTGGAATATAAAGGTTTGGTTACATTATTTAGGGATTAAGGTTAAGTTGGGAATTTAGGGAAAGTATGGTTGGTTAATAGTGTTATTTGAAAATATAAGTTTAACTATAGTTTTCATCCCTTAATAGGGACATGGCTCTGTAATTTAATAAAATACACATGAAGCAAAGAATAATTTAGTATATGTAAGTTAGTTATATGAGCTGGCGTAATTCTCTTGTTTTGGGGGTTTGGCAGGAGTATATTATTGCATTAGTAATACTATAGTAATGGGGGTAGGGGGGGTTGTGTATATAATCCTATTATGTATTATATTCTTTGTGTAGTGTGTACGTGTATAGATGCTACAATTTCAAAATGTCTACAACTTAATCCTTAAAATATGTGCCCCATACACAAAATACCCATTTCACGATGGGAATTCTATCTTTCTAGTTACCCAGTCCTTCTATAGGTCCACAATTCAGATAGACTCTTCTCATTTTCTCATACCCAACTTCTAGAAACAAAACAGTTTTCTAGAAACAAAACTGCTTTGTCCCATCTTTAAAATATATCCATCATCTAGGCTGGGAGCAGTAGCTCACACCTATAATCCCAGGAATTTGGGAGGTTGAGGTGAGAAGATCACTTGAGCTGAGGAGTTCGAGACCAACCTGGGCAACTTAGCTAGACCTGGGCAACTTAGACTCCTGCT
>NW_007141652.1:0-694 GCF_000164805.1 Carlito syrichta | reverse complement strand
ATTTCAAAATGTCTACAACTTAATCTTTAAGATATGTGCCCCCATGCACAAAATACCCATTTCACGATGGGAATTCTATCTTTCTAGTTACCCAGTCCTTCTATAGGTCCACAATTCAGATAGACTCTTCTCATTTTCTCATACCCAACTTCTAGAAACAAAACAGTTTTCTAGAAACAAAACTGCTTTGTCCTATCTTTAAAATATATCCATCATCTAGGCTGGGAGCAGTAGCTCACACCTATAATCCCAGGAATTTGGGAGGTTGAGGTGAGAAGATCACTTGAGCTGAGGAGTTCGAGACCAACCTGGGCAACTTAGCTAGACCTGGGCAACTTAGACTCCTGCTATATTTTGAGAATCTAATATTTCTACCTTAAAATACTGTTATCTATTGAGAAGGTCACTAATATTTGTTGAAATTTACTATGCTGTAGCCTATATATAGATATCGATATAGATATATACACACATATAATTATATATAATATTGAGAGTAACAATTGATTGTCTGTCATTGTTCTAAATTAAATATTAGAAAAAGGAGACTCAGAAAGGTGAAATTACCTTGCTGTTTCTAGGCAAGGACCTGGTGGTATATGCCTGTAATCCCAGCTACTTGGGAGATTGAGGTGGGAGGATCCCCTTGTCCAGAAAGTCAATGCTGCAGTAAGCCATGATTGTGCCACTGCAC
>NW_007141651.1:0-906 GCF_000164805.1 Carlito syrichta | reverse complement strand
GCTGAGGAGTTCGAGAACCAACCTGGGCAACTTAGCTAGACCTGGGCAACTTAGACTCCTGCTATATTTTGAGAATCTAATATTTCTACCTTAAAATACTGTTATCTATTGAGAAGGTCACTAATATTTGTTGAAATTTACTATGCTGTAGCCTATATATAGATATAGATATAGATATATACACACATATAATTATATATAATATTGAGAGTAACAATTGATTGTCTGTCATTGTTCTAAATTAAATATTAGAAAAATGAGGCTCAGAAAGGTGAAATTACCTTGCTGTTTCTAGGCAAGGACCTGGTGGTATATGCCTGTAATCCCAGCTACTTGGGAGATTGAGGTGGGAGGATCACCTGAGTCCAGAAAGTCAATGCTGCAGTAAGCCATGATTGTGCCACTGCACTCCAGCCTGGGTGACACAGTGCGACTCCAACTCAAAAAAATAAATACATAAAATAAAATAGATCCATAATCTGATGACTCTTTTGTCATATCTACCAATTATGATCATGACACCAACCACTATCCTCTCTTGCCTGGAATATTGCATTATACTCCTGTTCCATTGGTATTCCCTACACTCTACACAGTAAGGCAGCCAGGTTGATGCTTATAAAAATGTAGATTATGTTCCTCTTCTGATCCAAAAACTCCAAGTAGTGTCCCATATGCCTCACAAAAACAGCTAGAGTCTTCACAGTGGCCTTCAAGGCCCATGAGTTCTGCTCTCTATCTACTATCCACCCAACTCAGTTGCATCCATATGGGCCTCCCTGTGGTTCCTGGAATAGACAAGCATTTCCACTGCAGGGTTCTTATATTGGGAGGTCCCCCTTGCCTGAAATACCTTTCCTCCAATCATCATCTTGGCTCACTCCCTTACCACCTTTAGGCCCCTGT
>NW_007141650.1:0-783 GCF_000164805.1 Carlito syrichta | reverse complement strand
TATATAGATATAGATATAGATATATACACACATATAATTATACATAATATTGAGAGTAACAATTGATTGTCTGTCATTGTTCTAAATTAAATATTAGAAAAATGGGGCTCAGAAAGGTGAAATTACCTTGCTGTTTCTAGGCAAGGACCTGGTGGTATATGCCTGTAATCCCAGCTACTTGGGAGATTGAGGTGGGAGGATCACCTGAGTCCAGAAAGTCAATGCTGCAGTAAGCCATGATTGTGCCACTGCACTCCAGCCTGGGTGACACAGTGCGACTCCAACTCAAAAAAATAAATACATAAAATAAAATAGATCCATAATCTGATGACTCTTTTGTCATATCTACCAATTATGATCATGACACCAACCACTATCCTCTCTTGCCTGGAATATTGCATTATACTCCTGTTCCATTGGTATTCCCTACACTCTACACAGTAAGGCAACCAGGTTGATGTTTATAAAAATGTAGATTATGTTCCTTTTCTGATCCAAAAACTCCAAGTAGTGTCCCATATGCCTCACAAAAACAGCTAGAGTCTTCACAGTGGCCTTCAAGGCCCATGAGTTCTGCTCTCTATCTACTATCCACCCAACTCAGTTGCATCCATATGGGCCTCCCTGTGGTTCCTGGAATAGACAAGCATTTCCACTGCAGGGTTCTTATATTGGGAAGTCCCCCTTGCCTGAAATACCCTTTCCTCCAATCATCATCTTGGCTCACTCCCTTACCACCTTTAGGCCCCTGTTCAGATCTCACCTCATCAGTGTGGTCTACTT
>NW_007141649.1:0-683 GCF_000164805.1 Carlito syrichta | reverse complement strand
GTATATGATGTAAGTAGAGCTTTAAAAAAAATAGAAAATCAAGCCGGGCTTGGTGGCTCAGCCTGTAATCCAGCGCCTTTGGGAGGCTGAGGTGAGTGGATTGCCTGAGCCCGCGGGTTCGAGACCCGCCTGGGCAGCGAGACCTCATCTCTACAATAAATCAAAAAATTAGCCGGGCGTGGTAGCGCACGCCTGTCATTCTGGCTACTCGGAAGGCTGAGGAGGAAGGATCGCCGGAACCCAGCAGGTCGAGTCTGTGGTGGCCGGGAGCGGCCACTGCACTCCAGTCTGGGTGACAGAGTGAGACTCCAACTCAAAAACAAACAAACAAACAAACAAAAAATAGAAAACCAGTTCTCTTAACACCACTAATGTAATAACTATCTCTCTGGCTGATTTGTAAAGCTTTAGGAGTTGTCTCTATGGCTTGTGAAATTTCTCTATATGTATTGGTCTGTTGGGAACTCTACTCTGCCCTTCGCTACCATATTGTCTTATTTACTGTTGCTTTATAAGTCTTGATGTCTGATAGGGTATTTTGTTTTTCTTCAAAATTATCTTAATTATTTTGGATGTTTGCTTTCTAAAGCTCACTTATTAGCTATAAATACATATAGATAAGTGCACATGAACATAGGAGTGCATATAGGTATATGTAGCTCACAAATTTGTATAAACTGAAT
>NW_007141648.1:0-784 GCF_000164805.1 Carlito syrichta | reverse complement strand
GCTACTCGGAAGGCTGAGGAGCAAGGATCGCCGGAACCCAGCAGGTCGAGTCTGTGGTGGCCGGGAGCGGCCACTGCACTCCAGTCTGGGCGACAGAGTGAGACTCCAACTCAAAAACAAACAAACAAACAAACAAAAAATAGAAAACCAGTTCTCTTAACACCACTAATGTAATAACTATCTCTCTGGCTGATTTGTAAAGCTTTAGGAGTTGTCTCTATTGCTTGTGAAATTTCTCTATATGTATTGGTCTGTTGGGAACTCTACTCTGCCCTTCGCTACCACATTGTCTTATTTACTGTTGCTTTATAAGTCTTGATGTCTGATAGGGTATTTTGTTTTTCTTCAAAATTATCTTAATTATTTTGGATGTTTGCTTTCTAAAGCTCACTTATTAGCTATAAATACATATAGATAAGTGCACATGAACATAGGAGTGCATATAGGTATATGTAGCTCACAAATTTGTATAAACTGAATATACCTATAAAACAAATCTGAAGATCAAGAAAAAAAAGCCTGCTAGCATACCCAAAACCTTACTATGCCCACCTCCCATCAATAACACTTCTTCCCACAGGGAACCAAGGTCATGAATCCAATATCATTGCATACATGTTGATTGTTTTAGTATTTTATATAAATGGAAATATAAAATATGTATACTCATATGTCTGATTTCTATTATTGATGGGTACTTTCTAGTTTTCCAACTCATCAATATTGCTACTGTGCATTCTTATATGTATGTATGATTGAACATATACATATATTTCTGTTGGGT
>NW_007141647.1:0-807 GCF_000164805.1 Carlito syrichta | reverse complement strand
CCACAATTGTCTTATTTACTGTTGCTTTATAAGTCTTGATGTCTGATAGGGTTTTTGTTTTTCTTCAAAATTATCTTAAATATTTTGGATGTTTGCTTTCTAAAGCTCACTTATTAGCTGTAAATACATATAGATAAGTGCACATGAACATAGGAGTGCATATAAGTATATGTAGCTCACAAATTTGTATAAACTGAATATACCTATAAAACAAATCTGAAGATCAAGAAAAAAAAGCCTGCTAGCATACCCAAAACCTTACTATGCCCACCTCCCATCAATAACACTTCTTCCCACAGGGAACCAAGGTCATGAATCCAATATCATTGCGTACATGTTGATTGTTTTAATATTTTATATAAATGGAAATATAAAATATGTATATTCATGTCTGATTTCTATTATTGATGGGTAATTTCTAGTTTTCAACTCTTATCAATATTGCCACTGTGCCCATTCTTATACGTATGTATGATTGAACATATACGTATATTTCTGTTGGGTAAATATCCAAGAGTAAAATTGCTGAATTTCAGGCATACACATTTTCAACTCTGATAGATATTCTCAAATTGTTTCCAAAGTGAGTGTACCAATTACCCTTAATATGAGAGCTTTAGTGACTTCATGCTTATGGAATGAATGAATGAATGAATGAATGATAAGGCAGCCTGTTGAAGAGAACTGAATTATCTACAGAGATCTTTTAAAATTATTCTCATTGCTTTCACTTAATTTTTTCTATCTATTTCATTATGATAATTAAAGATGAAGGTAAGGAAGTATCTAAGATGAAACTTTGGAATC
>NW_007141646.1:0-812 GCF_000164805.1 Carlito syrichta | reverse complement strand
AGTCTTGATGTCTGATAGGGTTTTTGTTTTTCTTCAAAATTATCAAAATTATTTTGGATGTTTGCTTTCTAAAACTCACTTATTAGCTATAAATACATATAGATGAGTGCACATCAACATAGGAGTGCATATAAGTATATGTAGCTCACAAATTTGTATAAACTGAATATACCTATAAAACAAATCTGAAGATCAAGAAAAAAAAGCCTGCTAGCATACCCAAAACCTTACTATGCCCACCTCCCATCAATAACACTTCTTCCCACAGGGAATCAAGGTCATGAATCCAATATCATTGCATACATGTTGATTGTTTTAATATTTTATATAAATGGAAATATAAAATATGTATACTCATATGTCTGATTTCTATTATTGATGGGTAATTTCTAGTTTTCAACTCTTATCAATATTGCCACTGTGCCCATTCTTATACGTATGTATGATTGAACATATACGTATATTTCTGTTGGGTATATATCCAAGAGTAAAATTGCTGAGTTTCAGGCATACACATTTTCAACTCTGATGGATATTCTCAAATTGTTTCCAAAGTGAGTGTACCAATTACCCTTAATATGAGAGCTTTAGTGACTTCATGCTTATGGAATGAATGAATGAATGAATGAATGAATGATAAGGCAGCCTGTTGAAGAGAACTGAATTATCTACAGAGATCTTTTAAAATTATTCTCATTGTTTTCACTTAATTTTTTCTATCTATTTCATTATGATAATTAAAGATGAAGGTAAGGAAGTATCTAAGATGAAACTTTGGAATAATGATCTGGTTCCTGGAAAAAAGAATTGAA
>NW_007141645.1:0-766 GCF_000164805.1 Carlito syrichta | reverse complement strand
TGAATTATCTACAGAGATCTTTAAAATTATTCTCATTGCTTTCACTTAATTTTTTCTATCTATTTCATTATGATAATTAAAGATGAAGGTAAGGAAGTATCTAAGATGAAACTTTGGAATAATGATCTGGTTCCTGGAAAAAGAATTGAAAGGCCAGATATAGAGAATTATTAGGCCAGCACTGTACATCTTTTGGTAAAGAGTTTGCCAATAAATAAAATTTTCAAATATTTTCCCATATTTTATACTTTAAAAAAAAATAAAAACAAACTCATTATTCTAAGGCTGTGTTCAGACAACAGATGTCCAAATTTACTCTAACTTTAAAATTATGGGTGATCCATTCTCAAACAGCTTGTAGATTTCCTGCTAGGGTACCCCATTTCCACACTTTTGTGACCCTAAATAACTCCCCATTGAGAACTGATTTTGAGAGGTTGGGAAGAGGAAAAACTTCCTCTTTCCTACCCCTAATGCCTCTACCTCCCTTTAACTTCTTAGAATTCCTTTTAACAAAGGACCACATTTTTTATTCCATAAATACTTGAAATGCAAATATTTGTATAATTGAAAGAAAAAAAACTCAATACAAATCTGCTGACTTAAGTCACGCTAAGGGGGAAATAGCTTATCAGATCTTTCCCAGAGGATAGGTTCTGATGGTTCCATGGAGTAAAAAGGCACTGGAAAGTAGAACAAATGTTGTCTAGTTTACAGTTTTGCTTGAGGCTGCCCTGTATCTGAATTTAGTGCAAGTATCCACCTG
>NW_007141644.1:0-829 GCF_000164805.1 Carlito syrichta | reverse complement strand
GATTTGCCTGTTGAAGCCACTTTATTAGGTAAGTATTTGGATTACAATGGGATTGGCTGTTAAATGGCTTCATACCCAGAAAATATTTTACAAAAATCAAAACTTGTCACATCCCTTTACCTTTTTCTTTTTCCCCACCCCTTCCACTAATTATTTGGTAATTAATTTACATTAAAGTATAAATAGTTAATAAAGCTTACTATGTTGCTTTCTTCCCAAAGGCACTCCCATGTTAGTAGGGGACTAAAATATCTTCTAAATCGAGTTCTATATACAAAGAATTACCAGTATTTTTGGCCACAAATGCAAATGGCCACAACCTCACTGGAGGCTCACTCAGGGGTCTGCCTCGTGTGACCCCAAGAATCTGTAATTCTAACAAATACCCTGTTCATTCTTGGGAGTTGGCAAATCTGTAAAACACTGGCTTGAGCCAAAGGATGCAAGTTGTTAATTGTTTGATTTCAGCCACATTGAGGTATGAATAAAGGAGACGTTTTAGGGAATGGAGAAGGAATAATTGCCCCTAAGTTATTTATTAACAACATAATTCAGCAAAGTCCTCTCACAGACTTGGCAGTGTCCTGGTGCTAAAGATACTTAGTGGAACTGGGTATGAGATGAGTGCTGTATCTGACATAGGTACCCATGTGGGAGAAGGATGCGTGCCTCTGCTTAGGGATTCAGGACATTTTCACAGAGGACGTGGGTTGGGAAGTGGATCATTTGAGATGAGAAGAAGGCTGCTTGAAGGGCAGGCTCTTCCAAGAGGTGAGCAGGTGTGAGGGCCAGCAGGAGGCAGGAAGGCAGGGGAGCACTGGGTTTCCAT
>NW_007141643.1:0-1003 GCF_000164805.1 Carlito syrichta | reverse complement strand
CCCCACTGGAGGCTCACTCAGGGGTCTGCCTCGTGTGACCCCAAGAATCTGTAATTCTAACAAATACCGTGTTCATTCTTGGGAGTTGGCAAATCTGTAAAACACTGGCTTGAGCCAAAGGATGAAAGTTGTTAATTGTTTGATTTCAGCCACATTGAGGTATGAATAAAGGAGACGTTTTAGGGAATGGAGAAGGAATAATTGCCCCTAAGTTATTTATTAACAACATAATTCAGCAAAGTCCTCTCACAGGCTTGGCAGTGTCCTGGTGCCAAAGATACCTAGTGGAACTGGGTATGAGATGAGTGCTGTATCTGACATAGGTACCCATGTGGGAGAAGGATGCGTGCCTCTGCTTAGGGATTCAGAACATTTTCACAGAGGACGTGGGTTGGGAAGTGGATCATTTGAGATGAGAAGAAGGCTGCTTGAAGGGCAGGCTCTTCCAAGAGGTGAGCAGGTGTGAGGGCCAGCAGGAGGCAGGAAGGCAGGGGAGCACTGGGTTTCCATGTGGCTGGTGGGGAAGGTCAATTGGAATGAGATGAGCAGCTTTATCACCAGGAAGACAGGTGATGGTGGATGAGTGACTGTGTGCATGTTCTGTGTGTGAGCAACAAGCAGCGAGGAAACAGGAAGAAAGAGAAGATCACAGTTGCTTCTGGAAAGATAAGTGATACAGCAGTGTGCAGTATGCAGAGTGGGGAGGTGGAGGGGCAGTGGTGGGGAGGGTGTGTGTGTGGGAGGAGGGGGTTATGAATTAAGTGGCAATGGAGAAACAAGAGGAAGGGAGGTCGGGTTAGAGGGTTTGTAGTGGAGCTGGTGAGGTTCAGTCTGGTCCTGAGAGGCAGGGGTGAGGATCGAGTGTTGGGAGTCAGCCATGGAGGCCTTCCTGCTGACAAAGTCCAGGGGGTGGAAGACCCCGTGTCACAAAGTGAACCTGGGCAGATGAGATTCTTGCCTTTACATTCCTTTCTTAAGGAGGCTTGTAATTCTGGTTAGGGAT
>NW_007141642.1:0-811 GCF_000164805.1 Carlito syrichta | reverse complement strand
AAAATGTTGCTTTTACCCCAGCTAGTTGCAAATTGCTGTGTGAAGGTTACAAGTGTGACTTATTAATCTATGTGATAATTGTAGTGCTTAGAACTTGGTAGTGATTTATAATGTAATAGTTATAGGAATAAGTAAGTTTTGTATGGAGATGAAGAAATGGTAATCATTAAAAGATGTTAGAAATTTATAAAATTTATAGTTTAGGATGATAATGTTTTAAGATCAAAACAGGATGAACAAAGATACATTGCCTGTCCGGTCCATTCAGTTGTAACTGATTGCCTTGGAAACAAAAAACATATAGCATATAAAAGGAGTTGGAAAAGACAATAAACCAGCATTTGTCCTGCTTGCAGCAGAGTCAGTGTCCAAGTTTTTCTCCTGCACCTACGCTGTCCCTCTTTCAGGAAACCCTAACCTGCTGGAGCTGGACTCTAGCAATCGGGAATCAGACACTAATTCTGAGAGGGATGGGGTACACTGAATTTGTCCTGAAGAGGTCTGTCCTGTTGTTCCCTAAGGGCATTTTAGGTATTTGGCATGAAATATGCTGAGCTGAACCCCATACTTTAGGGTTAAAATGCCCCCTCAACTTGAGAGTGGATGTAGAAAAAGAGAGAAGGTTATTTATTTGTTGTTTTGTCTTGTTTTTGTTTTTGTTTTTGGGTTGGAGTCTCGCTCTGTCACGCAGACTGGAGTGCAGTGGCCACTCCCGGCCACCGTAGCCTCGACCTGCTGGGCTCTGCGATCCTTTTGCCTCAGCCTTCCAGGTAGCCGGAATTACAGGCGCGCACTACCACGGTTGGCGAAT
>NW_007141641.1:0-853 GCF_000164805.1 Carlito syrichta | reverse complement strand
GGTATTTGGCATGAATATGCTGAGCTGAACCCCATACTTTAGGGATAAAATGCCCCCTCAACTTGAGAGTGGATGTAGAAAAAGAGAGAAGGTTATTTATTTGTTGTTTTGTCTTGTTTTTGTTTTTGGGTTGGAGTCTCGCTCTGTCACGCAGACTGGAGTGCAGTGGCCACTCCCGGCCACCGTAGCCTCGACCTGCTGGGCTCTGCGATCCTTTTGCCTCAGGCTTCCAGGTAGCCGGAATTACAGGCGCGCGCTACCACGCTTGGCTAATTTTTTTTCTTTTTTTTTTGTAGAGATGAGGTCTCACCTGCCCAGGCAGGTTTCGAATCTGCGGGCTCAGGCAATCCACTCACCTCAGCCTCTCAAAGGTGTGGGATTACAGGCTGAGCCACCGAGCCCGGCTTGTCTTATTTTTTGAGTTGGAGTCTCACTCTGTCACTCAGGTTAGAGTGCTGGGCCACAATCATGGCCACCCCAGTGTCGACCTGTTGGACTCTGGCAATCAAGAAGTTTATTTGTTAATATGAAGCATTTGGGTTTTGTCCGAGCTCACAGAGACACGATGCAGTGAATGCGGCTAGATCTGTTGCTGAGAAGAGGGTCCCAGGTTAGGACACAGCCCCTAGGCCATTTGCATGCTCTCCATGACCAACCCAAGCTCTGGGACCTTTCTTTGAGGCCTTCCTTTCCAGGAATTTTGGTGGGAATGCAGATAACAGAATCGCCATGGGGGTTATGTTCTCATACCTCCTGTCCACCAGTCTTACTCTCTCCTTCCAGATGTGAGAAAATGCTATTTCAGAATAAAACCCAGTAGATTTACATAACTGGTGAAATGAGAAAGGTGTAG
>NW_007141640.1:0-952 GCF_000164805.1 Carlito syrichta | reverse complement strand
AGCAGGCATCAGAATCCCCTGGAGGGTTTACTCAATCACAGATTGCTCTCCCCTTTCCCGAGAGGCTGCTTCTGCAGGTCTGGAGTGGGACCTGAGAATTTGAATTTCAAACATGTTCCCCAGTGATGCTGATGTTGCTGGTCTAGATGACCTTTTAAGTCTTCTCCGACTTTTTTTTTTTTTAGCATTTTTGCTTTCCCTCGCTAAACCTCAACGTTCCCCTCGGTTAAATGGGGATGACACACTATCTGAAGGGTTCTTGTAAGGATGGAATGAACTATTTGACTGAAGGAAGAAATTGCACATGAGTCATCTCATAAACCAGCACTCTAAGGGTCATATGTATGGAAATATTGACATCTATCTTGCTGAATGTCTCTGCTTTCTGGAACACTTACATACTTCTTCAAAAGCCAATTATTTTGTTTTTTTGTTAGTTGTTTTTTTTTTGAGTTAGAGTTTCACTCTGCGGCTCAGGCTGGAGTGCAGTGGCATGCTCACTGCCACCACAGTCTCGACCTGCTGGGCTCAAGCGATCCTTCCGCCTCAGCCTTCCAAGTAGCTGGAACCACAGACATGTGGTTAACTTGAAGGTAGGTCATTTGAAATCATCAAGTTAGGAAAGCAACAAGACCAAAAATGAAGAAAAGAAAAGAGGTCATAATGGACTTATGAGCTACCATCAAGGAGGCCAATATGTGCATTATGATAATTTTAAAAGGAGAAGAGAGATAAAGGAGCAGAGAGCTTTTCTGAAAACATAGTGGCTCAAAATTTCCAAAATCTGATGAGTAAAATGTTCACATAAGTTTAAGAAGCTCAGTGAACTCCAGTTTAAAAAATCTGGAAAGAAATGAACACTGGGAAGATGGTGAGGTGGGGTTTCAGGAAGATGGCAATGGAGCCAGTTGGAGTATATGAGTCTCTGTTTAAGTGAGTGTGTGCAAGGACG
>NW_007141639.1:0-766 GCF_000164805.1 Carlito syrichta | reverse complement strand
TTTTGCTTTCCCTCGCTAAACCTCAACGATCCCCTCTGTTAAATGGTGATGACACACTATCTGAAGAGTTCTGTAAGGATGGAATGAACTATTGACTGAAGGAAGAAATTGCACATGAGTCATCTCATAAACCAGCACGGTAAGGGGCATATGTATGGAAATATTGACATCTATCTTGCTGAATGTCTCCGCTTTCTGGAACACTTACATACTTCTTCAAAAGCCAGTTATTTTGTTTTTTTGTTAGTTGTTCATTTTTTTGAGTCAGAGTTTCACTCTGCGGCTCAGGCTGGAGTGCAGTGGCATGCTCACTGCCACCACAGTCTTGACCTGCTGGGCTCAAGCGATCCTTCCGCCTCAGCCTTCCAAGTAGCTGGAACCACAGACATGTGGTTAACTTGAAGGTAGGTCATTTGAAATCATCAAGTTAGGAAAGCAACAAGACCAAAAATGAAGAAAAGAAAAGAGGTCATAATGGACTTATGAGCTACTATCAAGGAGGCCAATATGTGCATTATGATAATTTTAAAAGGAGAAGAGAGATAAAGGAGCAGAGAGCTTTTCTGAAAACATAGTGGCTCAAAATTTCCAAAATCTGATAAGTAAAATGTTCACATAAGTTTAAGAAGCTCAGTGAACTCCAGTTTAAAAAATCTGGAAAGAAATGAACACTGGGAAGATGGTGAGGTGGGGTTTCAGGAAGATGGCAATGGAGCCAGTTGGAGTATATGAGTCTCTGTTTAAGTGAGTGTGTGCAAGGACGAAT
>NW_007141638.1:0-889 GCF_000164805.1 Carlito syrichta | reverse complement strand
TAAACCTCAACGTTCCCTCTGTTAAATGGGGATGACACACTATCTGAAGGGTTCTGTAAGGATGGAATGAACTATTTGACTGAAGGAAGAAATTGCACGAGTCATCTCATAAACCAGCACTCTAAGGGGCATATGTATGGAAATATTGACATCTATCTTGCTGAATGTCTCTGCTTTCTGGAACACTTACATACTTCTTCAAAAGCCAATTATTTTGTTTTTTTGTTAGTTGTTTGTTTTTTTGAGTCAGAGTTTCACTCTGCGGCTCAGGCTGGAGTGCAGTGGCATGCTCACTGCCACCACAGTCTTGACCTGCTGGGCTCAAGCGATCCTTCCGCCTCAGCCTTCCAAGTAGCTGGAACCACAGACATGTGGTTAACTTGAAGGTAGGTCATTTGAAATCATCAAGTTAGGAAAGCAACAAGACCAAAAATGAAGAAAAGAAAAGAGGTCATAATGGACTTATGAGCTACTATCAAGGAGGCCAATATGTGCATTATGATAATTTTAAAAGGAGAAGAGAGATAAAGGAGCAGAGAGCTTTTCTGAAAACATAGTGGCTCAAAATTTCCAAAATCTGATAAGTAAAATGTTCACATAAGTTTAAGAAGCTCAGTGAACTCCAGTTTAAAAAATCTGGAAAGAAATGAACACTGGGAAGATGGTGAGGTGGGGTTTCAGGAAGATGGCAATGGAGCCAGTTGGAGTATATGAGTCTCTGTTTAAGTGAGTGTGTGCAAGGACGAATTAGCATGTGTGTGTGAGAGTGTGTGTGTGTGTGTCTAAGTGGATGTGAGAGTGTCTGACTGAGTATGAACTCAGAAACAAGTGACCTGAGCTTGCCAGGTAAAGCAGTTACAATTGCTCCTCTTCTGACCCCAGTCCTTCT
>NW_007141637.1:0-762 GCF_000164805.1 Carlito syrichta | reverse complement strand
TAAAATGAGAGTGCAGTGAGAGAAATGGATGCTGATATCTAGTAGAGGGACAGACACAGAGGTACCACTATTGCTGTTACACTGGAATCTGGGCAGGAAATGCTCTAGCAAGCCCACCATTGGACAGCAGATCAGTGCCCTGGGACTTAGAAGTAAAATCCACATCTCTCTGGGATTGATAATCGCAAACCCAAAGGACATAACTTTGGGTGAATGCTCCCTGGAAGGACAGGGCCATTGCAGAGTCCCAGTCACCCCATCCCCCATGCTAGCAAATTCATGGGACAATGGGTTCAATCAGAGGAGGAAGACCTAGCCAGAGAAGGGGGGATACTCATATGTCTCCATTGCATGGACATAGTGTGAGATGGTGGGAAGCTGGTCTCAGGGGGCCTACACCCCAAACATTAGACATTGCAGTCTGAAAGTAGCTTCTGAATATTAGTGCCCCACAATACACCCTATTCAACCTTGACTGCAAAGACACAGCACAACTTCTCACTTCCAGCCCCATCTCAAAATAAAACCATCAAAGTCCCTGCTCAGGGAAGGAGAAAAGACTGAGCAAATAACAGAAGTTGAAGCTTCTTCCTCTATCACTGAATAATGGAATTAAAGAAAGAGGAAAGTGACCTGTCACGAATGAAGAAAAATCAAGGGAAGATCAGCAGTAATCCCCAGAGTCACAAAGTGATAGTACTTTAAAAAAACAGACCTCAGGGCCCATACAATGGAAGTCACCCAAAATTGGCCCCAGAAATT
>NW_007141636.1:0-830 GCF_000164805.1 Carlito syrichta | reverse complement strand
AAAAATCAAGGGAAGATCAGCAGTAATCCCCAGAGTCACAAAGTGATAGTACTTTAAAAAAACAGACTTCAGGGCCCATACAATGGAAGTCACCCAAAATTGGCCCCAGAAATTCAAAAAGATGAAATTTGCTCAGCTGTGTTTGACAGAGGAGGGCATCAGTAAAGAGACATAACGTGGCACACAAATATTTATTTCAATAACTGCTGGACTGTCAAAAACATCTAATGAGTGGTGGGCTGTTTTCTTTAGGCCAACAAAGCTCTTGATACCTTTGAATACCTGTCAGATGGTATTCAAAGACATCAAGAGTTTCATTTTTAAGCTAGGAGTAATAAAGACCAGGCAGTAAGAAGGACATTGAGTGCATTTTTTTTTTTTTTTTGCACTGGAATGCCCCAAACAGCATACTGGTTTTCTGCTCTGGCTTCTATTATTGCAGAGCAGTTGGAACAGGCCTTCAGCAAGTCACCAGCGCATCCCTCGTGCCTCAACCAATCACTGAGTCTAGTTTCTTCATTTGAAAAGTAGGGGACACTCACAACCTTGTACGTGGACTAAATGATTATATAAACAAAAACTGCTTAGTCCAGTGCCAGGCACATAGAAAATGTGCTATTTTTTCCCAGCTTGGGTTTTATACCTGGATAATTAAGCTAGCATTACAATAAGTATTAAAGTCTGACTATTTGATTTAAGAGAATAAAAACATAATAAAAATGAAGGCAGGAATATCAAATAGGTTTGAATAAGTCAACTTTTATCTTAATGTTTAAATTATGAGAGGCTTGAAATACAGGAAAGTAAAGGGCAGCCAGTTATGATATTTT
>NW_007141635.1:0-763 GCF_000164805.1 Carlito syrichta | reverse complement strand
TTTTTCAGTTTCATAATATGATGATTCATTTTTGGTGTCAACTTGACAGGATTAAGAAATATGCAGATACCCGGCAAAGTATTATTTCTGGGTATGTCTGTGAGGGTGTTTTCAGAAGGGACTAGCCTTTGAATCAGTGGAATAAGTAAGGAAGATTTGTCCTCAGTGTAGACAGGCTCCATTCAATCTGCTGAGGGCCCAGAAAGGAAAATTTATGCGCTCTCTCTTTTCTGGGTTTGGGATGCCCTTCTTCTGCCCTTGGATGTCAGAACTCCAGGTTTTCTGGCCTTTGGACTCTAGAACATGCATCAGCTACCTACTCCCACGCTTCCCGCTGGGTTTCCAGGACAACAGCCTCTTACTGAGAATCATACCATCAGCTCCCCCAGTTCTGAGGCCTTCAAACTTGTATGGAGCCATGCTGTGAGATTCCTTGTTTCTTCAGCTTACAGATGGTGTGTTGTGTGACTTCTAAGTCTCCATAACTGTGCGAGCCAATTCTCATAATTAATCCCTTGTTGTGTATTTATGTTGATGTCGATCTATATCTGTGTCTATATTATTTATCTATATCTATACCCATATCTATCTATATCTATATCTATATCTATGTCCCATTGGTCTTATCTCTCTGGAGAACCCTAATTAATACACAGGATCATAGATAGTTGGGTTCTTGACCAAATTTTTTTCTCAATCAGGTAATGCTTCAGTCAAGAATCATTTACATGTTCCCTGAGACCTTGCATGAGAAATCTTCTAG
>NW_007141634.1:0-920 GCF_000164805.1 Carlito syrichta | reverse complement strand
TAAGAAATATGCAGATAACCGGGCAAAGTAATATTTCTGGGTATGTCTGTGAGGGTGTTTTCAGAAGGGACTAGCCTTTGAATCAGTGGAATAAGTAAGGGAGATTTGTCCTCAGTGTAGCAGGCTCCATTCAATCTGCTGAGGGCCCAGAAAGGAAAATTTATGCGTTCTCTCTTTTCTGGGTTTGGGATGCCCTTCTTCTGCCCTTGGATGTCAGAACTCCAGGTTTTCTGGCCTTTGGACTCTAGAACATGCATCAGCTACCTACTCCCACGCTTCCCGCTGGGTTTCCAGCCTCTTACTGAGAATCATACCATCAGCTCCCCCAGTTCTGAGGCCTTCAAACTTGTACGGAGCCATGCTGTGAGATTCCTTGTTTCTTCAGCTTACAGATGGTGTGTTGTGTGACTTCTAAGTCTCCATAACTGTGCGAGCCAATTCTCATAATTAATCCCTTGTTGTGTATTTATGTTGATGTCGATCTATATCTGTGTCTATATTATTTATCTATATCTATACCCATATCTATCTATATCTATATCTATGTCCCATTGGTCTTATCTCTCTGGAGAACCCTAATTAATACACAGGATCATAGATAGTTGGGTTCTTGACCAAATTTTTTTCTCAATCAGGTAATGCTTCAGTCAAGAATCATTTACATGTTCCCTGAGACCTTGCATGAGAAATCTTCTAGAGCAGTGCTTCTTTACCTCTAATGTGCCTAGGACTCATCTGGGGATCTTGGGAAAATACAAAATCAGTAGGACTGGAGGAAGACCTGAGATTCTTGGGTCTAACAAGCTCCCAGGTATGCAGATGCTGTCAGTACATGGTCAACATTTTGAGACACCTGGCTAGACAATAGAACTAGAAGTGAACATGTAAAAATTATTAGTGATGCCAAATTGCTCTTCAAA
>NW_007141633.1:0-724 GCF_000164805.1 Carlito syrichta | reverse complement strand
TTCTTATACATGTGTATGATTGAACATATTCGTATATATCTGTTGGGTATATATCCAAGAGTAAAATTGCTGAGTTTAAGGCATACACATTTTTAACTCTGATAGATATTCTCAAAGTGTTTCCAAAGTGGGTGAACCAATTACCCTCAATATGAGAGCTTTAGTGACTTCTTGTCTCTCATCTTTTGATATTTCCTGCTCTTCTAATTTTAGCCAACTAGTTCAGTGGTTGCAAGATCTTAATAAGACAGATTTTTTTTAAATCCAGCGATTTCAGTAACTGTACTTGTTGTTTACACCTGCATGGTCAATACATTATGCAAACAATACCCTGTTCAACAGAATGCAGAGGGCTTTCACACACACTGCTCTTAAGAAACAAAGCCATAGTTAATTCATATCCAAGGACACAACTAATATGAGCAGTAAATAAAGTCTTGCCATGCAGGTCAGCAGATCAAGAAGGTTGTTGCTATGCTGAAAGTCCTCAAGGACACCAACTAGCACCTCCTTATCTGTTCTGCTTCTGCACCTAGGACAAGGCCTAGCATTGGATGGCTAGTTAATGCTTATGGAATGAATGAATGATAAGGCAGGCTGTTGAAGAGAACTGAATTATCTACAGAGATCTTTTAAAATTATTCTCATTGCTTTCACTTATTTTTTTTTCTATTTATTTCATTATGATAATTAAAGATGAAGATAAGGAAGTATCTAAGATGAA
>NW_007141632.1:0-822 GCF_000164805.1 Carlito syrichta | reverse complement strand
CCTGTAAGTGTGGTCAGACCCACAAACTAAAACATTTGAAATGGAAATTATTATAAATTAGTTTTATGTTATTTCTCTTTTATGTTGCAGTTAAGACTATATATAAGTAATAATATTCATATATATTTCATTTAAGAATAGGAATGGAAACATGGCAAAATATTTTGTATGAAAAGAGATGGTTAGGTCTGAAAAAGTAATTTAGGATGGAAGCTTGCTCTAGAGTAATTCTCAACCCTGACTGACCATTAAAATCACCTGGGAAGCTATAAAATACCTCAATGCCCAGGTCATACCAGACCAATTAAATCAGAACCTCTGGAGGTAAATCACAGACATTATTATTTTTGAAACTCCCTAAGGAATTTCAAATGCCCAGATAAGATTGGAAAAATCTGTACCTTGGTGCAGTGGTTCTTGAACTTGAATGTGCATATCAATCACCTGGAGATTGTTCAACTACAGACTGCTGGGCCCCAGTCCCAGAGTTTCTGATTCAAAAGCTCTGGAATATGAATGAGAATTTATATTTCCCATTAATTCCTGGGAAATACTGACATGGTTAGCCTGAACACCACACTTTGAGAGGCAAGGTTCTAATGGCTTTGCCTGCTCGACCAGAGCCCTGCCACCATATTTAGCAACCCTTCTTTGTCCCTGGTGTCCCCAATCAAATAATTTGAAAAATCATCCCTTTTATCAACCTTTGCAAAGATCCTTTCCTCTCTATGCAGCTATCTCCAAATACCAAATATTCCCACCCCCTTAGGCAGTAACCACCAGCCATCAGAACAGCTTCCTCCAACTTCTTCCATGATTTTT
>NW_007141631.1:0-794 GCF_000164805.1 Carlito syrichta | reverse complement strand
CCCCTGTCTTAGTGCCTCCTGAAACCAGGGTATTTCACAGGAGGATTGAAAATAGGGTCCCTTTAATCCTTGCTTCCTGCATTCCATTTAGTGAGTCAGAGAGTTTTTCGAAACTTATATGAAGACTCATACCTTGACCCCAAGTACTTTTCCTTCTGAAAAGGAAGTTTGGTGATTCAGACAAAAATTAACTTTCCTGTTTAAGAGAGTCTGAAGAAGCTGGACTCAGTGGTTCAGCCTGTAATCCCACGCCTTTGGGAGGCTGAGGTGAGTGGATTGCCTGAGCCAGCGGGATCGAGACCCGCCTGGGCAGGTGAGACCTCATCTCTACAATAAAATTAAAAAATTAGCCAGGTGTGGTAGCCCGCTCCTGTAATTCCGGCTACTTGGAAGCTGAGGTGGAAGTATTGCCAGATCCCAGCAGGTGAGGCTGCGGTGGCCAGGAGCGGCCACTGCACTCCAGTCTGGGTGATAGAGTGAGACTCCCACTCAAAAAAAAAAGAGAGAGAGCCTGAAGAAAAAAGAGGAGAAAAAAGAAGTCTTTATTTTCTTTAGTAAAAAAAAAACAATTCACACAATTTTTCAGGTTGGTTAAGATTAATAATTCATAAATCTGAAGATATTGACTTCTGTTGAAGTGAATATCAAGATTTACTGACCTACAGAGTTAATATTAATGGAGGTGAAAGTGAGGTTAAAAACAAACCTCAAGGGATAATACATCTTCATATTTGCTGAAATAAACATCAGCCCATATATTGATCATGCCGACATTCAAACACCTTTTAATCAAA
>NW_007141630.1:0-808 GCF_000164805.1 Carlito syrichta | reverse complement strand
TTAGTGAGTCAGAGAGTTTTCGAAACTTATATGAAGACTCATACCTCTGACCCCAAGTACTTTTCCTTCTGAAAAGGAAGTTTGGTGATTCAGACAAAAATTAACTTTCCTGTTTAAGAGAGTCTGAAGAAGCTGGACTCAGTGGCTCAGCCTGTAATCCCACGCCTTTGGGAGGCTGAGGTGAGTGGATTGCCTGAGCCAGCGGGATCGAGACCCGCCTGGGCAGGTGAGACCTCATCTCTACAATAAAATTAAAAAATTAGCCAGGCGTGGTAGCGCGCTCCTGTAATTCCGGCTACTTGGAAGCTGAGGCGGAAGTATTGCCAGATCCCAGCAGGTGAGGCTGCAGTGGCCAGGAGCAGCCACTGCACTCCAGTCTGGGTGATAGAGGGAGACTCCAACTCAAAAAAAAAAGAGAAAGGGTCTGAAGAAAAAAGAGGAGAAAAAAGAAGTCTTTATTTTCTTTAGTAAAAAAAAAACAATTCACACAATTTTTCAGGTTGGTTAAGATTAATAATTCATAAATCTGAAGATATTGACTTCTGTTGAAGTGAATATCAAGATTTACTGACCTACAGAGTTAATATTAATGGAGGTGAAAGTGAGGTTAAAAACAAAACTCAAGGGATAATACATCTTCATATTTGCTGAAATAAAACATCAGCCCATATATTGATCATGCCAACATTCAAACACCTTTTAATCAAAAAGCTTTGGAAATCCCTTTGCTGTGACAGCTTGCTCAAATACATGGCTGAGTTCATTTGTATTAACATTCTCTGAGCACTAAGACAGCCAGAAAAGCAAA
>NW_007141629.1:0-819 GCF_000164805.1 Carlito syrichta | reverse complement strand
AGATAACTTGAGGCCATGAGTTTGAGATCAGCCTGTGCAACATAGTGATACTCCATCTCTACAAAAAAAAAATTAAAAATGAAAATTAGTAGGGAATAGAGGCATGTGCTGCAATCCCAGCTACTGGGGAGGCTGCAGTGGGACAATCCCTTGAGCCCAGGAGTTTAAAGCTGCAGTGAACTATGATGTGCCACTGCACTCCAGCCTGAGCAAGAAAGCAAGACCCTATCTCAAAAAAAAAGAAAGAAAAGAAAAGAAATACAAGTTTACATGAACAAAGTTAAGAGATAGCTATAGTGCTGGATGGTCAGTGTTGGAATTCTGGCACAACTACTTATTTGTTCTGTGACTTTAGCAGACTTGACTGCTCTGTGCCTCAGTTTCCTCATCTGTAAAATGAGGATCACAATAGTGCCTACTTCATAAGATTGTTGTATAGAGTAAATGAGTTAGGACATACAAAGTGCTTTAGAGGGTTTCAAAATATAGTAAGGGACATATAAGTTGTTTGCTTCTTTGTTTTTGAATCAGCGGTCTTGTTCTTTCACCCAGACTGGGGTGTAGTGGCATGATTACAACTCACTATAGCCTCAACCTCCTAGGCTCAGGTGACACTCCCGTCTCAGTCTTTCGAGTAGCTGGGGGCTAAAGGCATGTGCCACCACACTCAGGTAATTTTTTTTATTTTTTGTAGAGATGAGCTGTTGCTATGCTGCCCAGGCTTGTTTCAAATGCCTAGGCTCAAGCGATCCTCCTGTCCTGGCCTCCCAATGTGCTGACATTACAGACATGAGCCACTGCACCCAGTCCATATAAATA
>NW_007141628.1:2258-3135 GCF_000164805.1 Carlito syrichta | reverse complement strand
GATAAACATTATGCAGAAGCCTCTCAGATTTGGGGTTACTGTGTTACAGCAGGGATATGTTACTTGCACTTTCTCACTTTCAGTTTTTGCATTTTTAGGGGTCAATAATACCTACCTAAGAAGGACTTTTGTTATAAAAAAATAAGTTAACATACTTCAAACATCTCACAATTTCCTGGCTTGCTGATCAAAGTGTTCAATAAATGTCTGTTTCTTTTTTCCTTTCTGTCATTACTTACACATTTCATGAGTTGTGTTTGTGTGTTTTTTTGCTTCCATGAATAACCTTATGCTATGCTCCAGTTTCTTTTTGCACTTCAAATGTGATCATCCTTTATTCAAGTTCTTTAAATCCCTAAGCCTTGCTCTTTTCAGGGCAGGCACATATAGCAACTCAACTGGGGCATTAGCTAGTCTAGGAGTTATATCTTCCAGTAAAACCCCTTAATCCATCAGAGAGAGAGAGAGAGAGAGAGAGAGAGAGAGAGAGACTGTGTGTGTGTGTTTCATCTACCATGCATTCTACCAAAATTTATTTGGGTTCCTCCATTAACCTGAAACTGTTCTGGGTTCTAGTAATAAAGAAATGAGTCAGGTGTGGTCTCTGCCCTGGCAGAGCTCATGTATTCCAGTGTGGAGAAAGACACATAAATGGGTGTTTAAAAGCAATCCAGTGGGTGTGAAAGGAAACATTAGGGAGGGGAAGCTAATTCATCTGTTGGAGCAGTTTGTCAAATATTTAGAGGAAGCTGTTATTTGTGAGTCTGACAGAATAAGTCAAGAGCTAGCCTGAAGGGAAAGGAGACAAAGAACAGGCCTGAGTGGATATTTTTGGCACAGGGGTCACATAAGCAAAGTACTGAGGAAAGAAGCAGGG
>NW_007141628.1:0-777 GCF_000164805.1 Carlito syrichta | reverse complement strand
ATTCTCACTCTCTTTTATATATCATTAAGTTTTTCATCAGGCATCTTTTCACATACCAGTCATTCAGTCATGGTTCTTTTTATGGTTTGTTTTCCTAATGGAGGATTATGCTGTATTCTTTTGTTACAGATGCACTTTGTCGGTATATTCAACCCAGAAATCCTCTTTATGTTCTGAAAAAGCAAGTCTGACTCACATTTTTCTGGACATGTGGATCTCTCAGTCTTTGTTTCTGTTTTTTATTTCTAAAAAGTACATGGGTATGGGGACACATTTAGTTTTTATTCTATGACTGGAAAAGCACCAGTATTGATGAAATAATACTTGGTAGGTGGCACTCAGCCAAAGTAGGAGGAGTTACAGAGAGGGGTGGGTAGTGTGGTCAATGGCAAATTCATGTGAAATGAAGAAAAGACCTGCCCCTGCTGCAGCAGGTAATGGTCCCTTAATACCACTTGATTTTGGGCCTCTGAGAATAGAGTTCACATAGGAATGTGTTTTCTGAAGTTTTTGCAAGAAAAACTGTACATTCTTATTATTTTTCATTTTACATGTTAGCAACTACATTTAAATTTAAGCAAATATCAATAGTATCAATATGTAGCAGTCAATGGTTCAGACTAGCCATGAGAAAACTGTGGATTAGATGCCCACAAAGTTTTGAGACATTAGGGTCACATGATCTCAAAGTAGTCCCTTTCTCATAAATATATATATTTAATTATTTATTTCTATGGACTGGGTGCAGTGGCTCATGTCTGTAATCTCAGCACATTG
>NW_007141627.1:0-895 GCF_000164805.1 Carlito syrichta | reverse complement strand
CTTTTTCAGAACATAAAGAGGATTTCTGGGTTGAATATACCGACAAAGTGCATCTGTAACAAAAGAATACAGCATAATCCTCCATTAGGAAAACAAACCATAAAAAGAACCATGACTGAATGACTGGTATGTGAAAAGATGCCTGATGAAAAGCTTAATGATATATAAAAGAGAGTGAAATTTCCACACAGTTGTTTTGCGACTGTGAAGCAAATAAGTGGTGATGCTGTGATATGCCATGATGTAAGCTTTTATGCTTCTGTCACCTGCCCTGCCCATGTAGGTATTTGGACTTCTGACTCTTGATCTAAACCAACTTATCATTGTATAGATTCAGAAACTGAAGCTAGAGAAGTTAAGGGATTGACTAATTAGAGACAGAGGAGAGACTGTGACCTGGGTCTCCTGATGCCAGTCTCTGCTCTTTCTATCATTCAACATAATTGCAAATGACTACCAGTGTGACTTCATGGTGACACTCAAAGTGAATACATGTCCTCATGTGAATTGAATCCCAGACTTCTTGATTTCTTATGAGACAATAGAGAGAGGCATTGAAGTTCGCTGAGCACTAACTTTCCAGTTAGGAAACATGAAACTTAGTGCTAAAATTACAATTGTCCAAGGTATTTTCAAGATGGAATAAAATGTTTGATCTGTTGGTTTCTGCATCAGCAGAACATTATAAATGAAGTGCACACTTATCCCAGGTCTTTATTGCCAAAATGTAAATGTTAGCCTGGCTCGGTGGCTCAGCCTATAATCCCATATTTTGGAAGGCTGAGGTGAGTGGATTGCCTGAGCCCGCGGGTTCGAGACCCGCCTGGGCAACTTGGTGAGCCCTCATCTCTACAATAAATCAGAAATTAGCCAGATGTGGTAGCTCACGCCTGAA
>NW_007141626.1:0-770 GCF_000164805.1 Carlito syrichta | reverse complement strand
ACATGTCCTCATGTGAATTGAATCCCACACTTCTTGGTTTCTTATGAGACAATAGAGAGAGGCATTGAAGTTCGCTGAGCACTAACTTTCCAGTTAGGAAACATGAAACTTAGTGCTAAAATTACAATTGTCCAAGGTATTTTCAAGATGGAATAAAATGTTTGATCTGTTGGTTTCTGCATCAGCAGAACATTATAAATCAAGTGCACACTTATCCCAGGTCTTTATTGCCAAAATGTAAATCTTAGCCTGGCTCGGTGGCTCAGCCTATAATCCCATATTTTGGAAGCCTGAGGTGAGTGGATTGCCTGAGCCCGTGGGTTCGAGACCCGCCTGGGCAACTTGGTGAGCCCTCATCTCTACAATAAATCAGAAATTAGCCAGATGTGGTAGCTCACGCCTGTAGTTCCAGGTACTTGGAAGGCTGAGGTGGAAGGATCGCCGGAACCCAGCAGCTCGAGGCTGCGGTGGCCTGGAGTGGCCACTGCACTCCAGTCTGGGTGACAGAGTAGGACTCCAACTCAAAAAAAAAAAAAGAAAGAAAACCAGCTTTCCCACCACTGACCTGGGCACACAAGCCAGAAAGAAACCCCTCATCTTTGTCTCCTTCATTTCCTTCATTCAACAACCCAATTATTACTAAAATCTCATTCTTCATCTCTGTGGCTGCTTCAAACCCGAAATCGTGGCTAGATGTAAAGTGGAATTTTAATTGCTGAAAAAGGCAGACGACTAAGAAAGTTGAGCCAATGATAACGTGAGTCCATGAA
>NW_007141625.1:0-692 GCF_000164805.1 Carlito syrichta | reverse complement strand
ACTCCTAAAAAATAGGAATTATCTTTTGGAGGACAGGCTCCTCATAAGACAGGATTCCCCAGCTAGGTAAGTGTTCTAGGAAACCATCAGAATCAATGTGCCAACTAACATCGTTGTGAGATGCTGCACTGTGGAAGAATTGTCCACAGTTGTGGAAAACAGGGTTAACTGATTCTGTCACCATGACAACACACCCTGCCTACACTGTGCTGAGCGATCAGCAGTTTTTGAACAAAACCAGTATAATCTCCATGTCCCACCCTTCCTATTCACCTGATCTTACCCTGAGAAACTTTTTATTTTGTTTCCCTAAATGGAGAAAAGTCCTCAAAGAGAAAAGTTTTCCAATGTAGAAGAGGTGAAACAAAAAACAGGAAAAACAATAAAAAGCATCAAAATTGTGATGAATTAAACTGTTGTAAGAAGTGGAAAAAGCATCTTGATAGGTGCATTGCATCAAATGAAGAATTCTTTGAAGATGGCTGAAGTTTAAATATATAAGAATACAATTTTAGCCAGGCTCGGTGGCTCAGCATGTAACCCCACGCCTTTGGGAGGCTGAGGTGAGTGGATTGCCTGAGCCCACGGGTTCGAGACCCGCCTGGGCAGGCGAGACCTCATCTCTACAATAAATAAAAAAATCAGCCGGGCGTGGTAGCACATGCCTAAAATCTGGCTACTTTGAAGGCTGA
>NW_007141624.1:1943-2752 GCF_000164805.1 Carlito syrichta | reverse complement strand
AGCTGCAATTTTAAAGACCCGCCAGGGCACCAGGCAGGTTTTTTTTTTTGGGAAAGGCCAAATGGCCCAAAGACTAGCCATTTAATGGATATACAAAAAGAGTGGCTAATTCACAGACTTATCCAAAAGCACCCCTTCTGAAGTTGACGGTTTACAAGCCTGCAATTCCTGGAAACCATTTGTTCTTTGAAAAATCTGATTTTGCTGAGTACAACCTTGTAAGATTACAAAGGAAATATGTAATGACTCAACACGACCCCTTTCCCTTACATAAATGAGGGTATAAGACCCCACATCTCCTGTTCTGGGATGCTCAAGCTTGATATTTGAATGCATGAAATTCTTGGACCCTCTGTGCTAGCCAGCATAATAAAGTGCCACTTCCTATAATAGTCTTGATGTCATGATCTCTCTATTTTTCCTAATACAATGTGACTAACCCATCCATCTCCCTGCTATCCATCACCTGGCATCAGTACCTGCATTTGTCTGCCCCTTTGTGATGATGTGGAAGCAGACCACCACCCAATCACCTAATGATCTTCCCCCATCAAGGGCAATGGTTAAAAGGACTCAACCACAAGCAAACAGCAGTCATTGCCTTGCTAGACTCTGGGTAGCCATGTGCTCTTTGAGCTATGGCTGTCACCATGTTTCCAGGCTTTGGTCTCCTCCCCCACCTTGAAGAGGTAAATCTTCTTTACTTACTTTTAAATAAACTTTTCTTTCTTAACCTTTTTGTGTGTCACAGTTCTTTGCATCTACTCAGATCTCTGGGATCCCATTGCGTGCACTGTTGGCTTGCTGGC
>NW_007141624.1:0-788 GCF_000164805.1 Carlito syrichta | reverse complement strand
AACAAAAAACAGGAAAACAATAAAAAGCATCAAAATTGTGATGAATTAAACTGTTGTAAGAAGTGGAAAAAGCATCTTGATAGGTGCATTGCATCAAATGAAGAATTCTTTGAAGATGACAAGTTTAAATATATAAGAATACAATTTTAGCCGGGCTCGGTGGCTCAGCCTGTAATCCCACGCCTTTGGGAGGCTGAGGTGAGTGGATTGCCTGAGCCCACGGGTTCGAGACCCGCCTGGGCAGGCGAGACCTCATCTCTACAATAAATCAAAAAATCAGCCGGGCGTGGTAGCACATGCCTATAATTCTGGCTACTTTGAAGGCTGAGGCAGAAGGATCACTGGAGCCCAGCAGATGAAGGCTGCGGTGGCCGAGAGCAGCCACCACACTCCAGTCTGGGCAACAGAGTGAGAATCCAACTCAAAAAAAAATACAATTTTAATACGTAAATTTCAATTTGGGGGCCTACCTTGTATGTTTTAGAATAATACTTTATTAATTTTATCTGTTAATGTGTATTTAGCATTTATACTTTCAACAAATTAAAAATTTTAGAATCCATTTACATGGTTTTGTGTTGGAAATGTGTTTCTATTCAGCTACTGATTTTAAAAATTATTTTATGCTTTGGAAGGCAGAGGTGAGGGAATCACCTGAGCCAAGGGGTTCAAGACCAGTCTGAGCAACATGGCGAGACCTCATCTCTTCAGTAAATTTTTAAAAATAGCTGGGTGTGGTGATGTGCACTTGTGGTTCTGGCTACTTGGAAGACTGAGGGGAAGGATCC